>NC_045736.1:29369419-29376491 GCF_008692095.1 Etheostoma spectabile
CAATTGCTATATATCAGAGGTTGCACGCTTCTGGAGCAACTAAGACTTAAGTGTATTGCTCAGGGACATGTTTGATGTATCGGAGTGGGAATAAAACCCAGATCAAAGGCATGGAATTTAATCCATGTCCATGTCCGTGCAGGTGTAGGCGGCAACCTGGTGGCCATCCAGGCCAGCAGGATGTCCACCTACCTCCACTACTGGAGTGTTCCTGGAGCTCTTCCCCTTGTAATGGGTGTGAACTGCCCGGGACCCTGTGCAACCCTCTGCTCCTCAGGTCAGATCCAGTAACAAATACACAATTTAAAGGTGCAGTGCACAGGCCTTTCATCACAATAATCAATCAAGAAATAATTACAAAGTCAAACACTTGACTGCTATTAAAGCCACAGATGGTGTTAACTTTAGACAGAGCCAGGCTAGCTGATTTCCAGTCTTATGCTAAGCTAAGCTAACCAGCTGCTGGCTCCGGTTACATACAGCCATTAGGGAAATGATGTTCGTAAGAATGCAAATAAGTTTAGCATATTTCCCATATTGGCAAAGTGTTCTTTTAAAACGAGTCTTATTTGTACCAGAAAGAAACAGAATTTATGGGAAATGTAAATTGTACTTATGTAACACTGGTTAAAGATAGATGCCACCAATCACCTCTACCATAGTCTTCATAGTCTTAAACTACAGGATCACAATTCATTGGAAAACAAAAGATTTAATGAATGATTTAAAATGCTAAACACAGTACAGACAAAAATTGAAAGTGGACACACAGCCTGTTACTTATCTTTCTATGTTTATCCAGATGTGAACTCTAAATCAGCCAGAGTCCTGGTCCTTCTTGTAGTCCCGGGTCACCTCCTCTTCCTGTACACCATCCACCTCCTGCAGGGAGGCCACACTGCCATGACGCCCACCTTCATCGTCTGCTACCTGTCTGCAGCTTTGCTTCAGGTCACACAGTCGATAAATGTTTTGTTGCTCGTACTGAGGGGAAAAAAGTGTGTATGTTTTACACCAATCTCAGACACTCTCATTAAAAACATGTCCATCCCTTGTCATTTTCCAGGTGGTGATTTTGCTTTACGTGGCCAGCCTGATGGTGCGATGGCTGTGGCGAAGGGGACTGGATCCAGACAACTTCTCCATCCCCTACCTCACAGCTCTGGGTGACCTGTTGGGGACCGGTTTCTTGGCATTGAGCTTCAGGCTGATCTTGATGTTCAGTTCTTCTGGGACTGAAGTTTGACACACACGCGTGATCCTGTACACCCTGAGTGTTCTGCTCTCTAGTATATGCAAGTGGCTGAAAGACACTTGCAAAGCTCTTGGATTTAAGAAGGAGGGTGAGGATTAACGAACACAAGAGGTTGAGTATGGCGTTATATTTGTGCCTCAAACATGAGCATCCTAATGGGACGGAAGAATATGTTTTGGCAGGCACATATATTTGTTTTTGACAAATGATTACACACAGAATAATTTAGTTTAAGCAAACAAAGATCTATTCGGTGCTAACAATTTTTTTGCTATTATCCATATGAGGGCATTTTTAAATTCAGCTTTACTTATTTAGGGCTCTATCTTACACACGGCACAGCGCAACGCCAGACGCAAGTGTCTTTGCTAGTTTAAGACCGACGCAGTTGTCAATTTTCATGTCCAGCGCCGACGTCCTTTAAATAGCAAATGCACCTGCGCCCGTCTGTGCACCCATGGGCGTGCCGGTCTTACAGGGTGGCGTGTTCAGGTGAATTCTTGAGTATTGCTATCTTGAGAATATCTTGAGGATATCTTGATTTACAGAGGAAATTTGTAAAATCGGTAGAGGTTATTATATTGTTTTGTGTTTTAACATACAGGAAATAGCAAACTATTATACGTTTTCTCCACAAATATCACCTATGTTTTTGAAGAGAAAAAAAGCTTTATGTGCATAAAATGTCCCTTAGTGCTCAGGAGTGATGCAGAAATCTAACACCACAGAGAAGGGACTGCAAGAACAAATAAAGCGAAGAACACGTGGACTTATTTTGCACTTTAGACTCCATATTAGCCAGCTAAATGTGGTCGATAGTTGTACTCTGTTCCCTTGAGTTGCACCGGTCTCAATACAAGCCGGATTGGATCTGTAGAAACAACACCCATCTAAAATGGATACAAGTTATTCCCACTGTAGAACCACTGCACTGTTAACCATTGTCAGCTCTTAAATGTTAGATGGCAAACGATTGTATTAAGGCAATAATTATATATAACCAATTGTAAATGTATATTAACACAAATCAGATGCTGCACTGTCTGGATGAATGTTAGATTTTATTGTGTTTATTTCATGTAGGTTTGTGCCTTTAAACCGTGATAAGCCTTCAGTTCTCATCAGTGTTCCTAAGAACTGTTTGTGCCAAATTTCTAATTGTATTTTATTTTTTTTATGCAGCACAACGCCATTGAATATAGTCGGTTGTTCTTTACTGTTAATGTGTTAGTCTGTGTTCCAGGTAATGAGAATACGGATACTTTGTGCTATTTTTGTGAAAACAATTATTTAGTATGCACCACTCTCTGTATGGGACATTTTCAAATGTTTGATATGCACTTTTAGAAAGATGCTTGTCTTTCTGATCTGAAAATAGCATCCAAAGATGGAAATAGTCCTATTTTCACAGTGACACCAAGCTTGTTTTGGACTTTGCTCTCACATTTGTAAAAACTTCTAGATGACATCTTTGCAGCCACAATTTGTCATTGAAATAAAAGACTGTAATGTAAGGCGTTATTGCAGTATTCTGAAGTATCTGTATCTGTGTAGCAGTGTGTAAAGTATCAGGGTTTCTGCCTTATAATATTCAATCCAACATTCAAACCATTAGATAGATTCTTAATGAAATGCATTTATTTGAAAATTATGAGAGAAACTATATATCTATTTTGGTTTGTCTGACTTTGTAGTCAGCAATAACACAATAAATAAAAGACAATATCATTGTTACACAAAACTCTTCTACAGCACAAACAATAAACATAGTCACAGTTATAAAAGTTGTTGTTGTCTGCAGGGGTCAAAAAGGCCCACGATCAGAGGCACATCCGTTTGGAGACATTCACTGTCTTATTTTAATACTTTCATTAAGCTACTGCAGGTTACATTTGTCGTGCAAATGACACTTTTTTTCAGTTGAATGGTATTTCATACTTTCAAAGTCAGTGACCAACATCCACTGGATTACAGTAAAATATAATTTGCCTTCTTTAGGCAACAACTGTCATCTTGTGATTAAATGCCCTCTCCTATGTGTGTCCTCTGTGTGCACAGAGGTTCTTCAGTCTGTAAAATAAAATCATTCACTTTGGAGCTCTAATCAGGATACGTCTTCAACAGTATTTGCAATGTCCTGAAAAAAGGCCAACACAGAGAGAAGTCTAGGCTCCACATGTTTAAGTCAGGTCTGTGGATGAGTGATGCCCTGGGCTCCCAGCCTCATCTGAACTTGAGGTAAGCTGGTATTGAGTAGTTGAAAAGCAGGAAGTCCATGCGATAGAGGTTGTACAGCTTCTTCTGGTAGAAGGGGCTAATGTTGTGAAAGAACTGAGCCGCCATGTCGCCTGTAGTCCTGGTGCTCTTGGATGAGGCGGGGAAGCTGACCTGGTCCTCCACCCCGGCCAGCTGTAGCACGTAGCGGGAGTCCTGCTCCAGCGTCTCGTATTTACCCACCACATCATAGTGGATGAGGCAGGGGTGGCACAGGGAGTGCACGCGCTCCCAGTGCTCGTTGAACGGCTCTTCTCGCTGGGTTGCCGGGTCCACGAGGTAATACACAAACTCCTCGAAGGAGACGTCGTTTCCTCTCTCCAGCGCTTCGGGCTGTGGGTCCTGCCTGTGCCGCTGCACTATCTTTGTGCCGTATCGTTTATGAAAAGCAGTGTTGTAGCTCCGCGTGAATTTGTTGCGGTACGCAGACACCAGCCGCTCGAAGGGCTCGCGGACAAAGACGAACTTCAGGTAGGAGCGCAGGCGCTGGTTAATCTGTGAGGTGGAGTACTCCGACAGGGTGCGGAGGTTTCCTGGGACGTGGGCCTCGTTGGCAGGGATCGCCAGCGGGTCTCGGTGAGACCCGGCGGCGCCCGTCAGAACCATGAGCACCCGCTTCCAGTTGGTGCAGGCCACTTTGGGCACGTAGCAGTACAGCAAGCCGTGCTGGTCGTCCACGATGACATGCTTCAGGTCCTCGGGGATGAGGACTCTGCGCTTGCGGGTGTAGGAGCGGCAGGCTTCTTCTAACACCTCCCGTCGACCCTGATGGATCGCCTGTAGTGCCGACTCGACCTACAGGGAAACAATTAAACAGAAAGAACTATGCATCAGTAAGTGAGCCTGAAACTATCACTAGTCTACTTTTACCGAAAAATTCCGCTCTAAACAACTTGGGTTGTAGTAGTAAATAGGTAGTTATCTGGAAATGTAAAACTTTTCGGGGCCTCGACATCATCTCCCATGGTACCAGTTGTTTAACTCCCTGCGAAGTAATACAGCTTCTTCTTCAATAGGATCGTTGACACAAGGAAATGCCATGCTTTGAGAATAAAACGTTTTATAGTCTGCCTAACACGGTTAATAAACCAACATTGTTTTTTATTCATGCAGATAAACTGCGCTAAAATGCGCCTGATACAGACAGAATGAATGAAGGAGGAAATGAAAGAGCGCTGTGTGAGAGAAGAAAGGCACAGTTACCATAGTAACTGACTCTGAGGTTAAGTTTCCTCTCTTTCTGAAACGGGCTGGAGTCCCCCCGTCTCTCTCCGGTTTGATTAACCTCCCTTTCTGAAACAAACCCCAGAGTTCCCGTCATCTCAAAACTTTAGTTTTCACTAAACCTGCTTTCTGAAACTGACCTCTGGACAGCTTATTTTCTTTTTTTTTTCTCTTCAAACTTGTCCTTTTTAGCACAAACCGATACCAACTCAAATGATGTCACTTGTGGTAATTTACCAGACTTCCCTCAGCTCCCTTTTAGAGACGCTATAAGCTACTGTGTGCACACACATTCACAGATGCAGTAGTTAGGGCTGGCTAACAATTCAATTTGATAATTTATCATCTTTCAATGGAATCATATCTGAATAAATCATATATGGCAATATCATGATCCACAAGACTTTGTCTAAATTGACAATAAGCAAGCACACACTAACTCAATTTTCTCAGAAAATCTGTTTGAGGGAATATCATTTGAAGAATTGCAGAGTTGTTTTAACGTCACACTATTTTTGTGCATTCATGTAAACATAGTCGGTATACAACTGAAAAAAAAAAGGATTTATTTTTTCTCTATAATTTCACTTGAACCTGGTTACCACAATATTGATGATTATCTAAAATCTCATTGTAAATATATTTGGTTAAGAAAATGGTGATATCTGATTTTCTCTAAATCGCAACGCCCTAGAAGTAGCACTCCCCAAGACTTGTAAACACACCTGACCTGTGGCCCTTTGCTGCGTGTTCCTCTCTCTCTCTCTCTCTCTCTCTCTGTCCACTGTCACTATCAAATAAAAAGGGAAAAGCCCCAAAAATAATCTTTAAAAAAATCTGTGGAATACAAGCATTTGTGACCGGAGAAAAGCTCAAGTCATGCTCATGTTTTCATGTCACTTGAAATCAGCCCATGGAAAACCGGAATGTATAACATAAAATTCAGCCAAGTGGAGCAGACGCCCCTGCATGTTTCCAAGACCTTATAAGGTCTCTGAGAAAGTATACTAGATACTTCTCCTCTGGAGGTCTAAATCACGGCCCATCCCCTGACATCACCTAACACAATCATGGGTCAGCCAGGTCAGCTTGGCCTCCTCGTGCCACAAACGCCTTATTTACTCCTTTCATTTACTCAGCCTGGCTCACCACTGCAGTGGTCGGAGGCTTGGATCCCTGAGTCTCCCCGTTTGACTCAGTGCCCGGCACTTTGTGTGGCTCTGTGTTTACTGGCAGACATTGGAACATCAAGGATACACCGGACTGGCCAAAGACTTCTTTCAGCAGACCCTTGCGTACCAGGATATATGTTAACAACACTGCTTTTCCACCTCAGACTTTAAACCCTTCATGTGAGCAATACGCATGATTCAGTAAGGCTTTCTGAGGATATTAAAATAGCCACAGGGATGCACCACAAGACAAACATGCCATTTAATAAAAAAATAATAATACTTCTTAAGTATGTTGAGTACATACACATGTGTCAACTGTAGCTTAAAGCTGCTCGTTGGCCTATTTAGCCCAAGATTCACTTGGTAACCAAATCCATTTGTCACATGTTTCACCAAACCAAAGGCAAAACAGTGTAAAGATTAGGGTTAGGCATCGTTTGGATTTTAACAATTCTGATTCCAATTGTGATTCTTCCTTTCAATTTCAGTTGTTATCAATCCTCCTTCAGATTCTTTGAGGGGTGGAGTGGAAACGGGTCACATTCCTATTTTTTTACAAATAAGAGGAAAGTTTTATTAGGATTCAATGGTGGGTTGCCGTTTTACTGGGCTTTTACAACGTAAAATAAAGCAGCACTAGACCGCCACTTACTGCGTTCCACGGCTGCAACACAACAAGCACCTGGCTGCTTCGGAATCCAAAACTGGCGCATGTTAAATTGGGGAGTGATGATCAGATTTGAAACCAAATCCTCCAAACGACTCAGATGAAGAAACCATTCTACCGGAATCATACTTTTTTAAACAATTCCAGCTAGTAATTGGTTCTCCATGCCCAACCCTGTTAAAGACAGTGTTAAGAAAACAAAAACCAGGGAGAATGTTTTATGCTGCCCAAACAGCACACAGACAAAGTTAGCAATTAGCTAGTAAACATTGTGAAGTATCTTGCAGCTAAAGAGCCAGATCTTTTTCAGACATTGGTCAGTGTTATATTTAAAGCTTGTAAAATAACATCAAAATATATATTTTTTTTAAATCGATCAATGCAGCTTTATATTGATTATCAGTGTAGTCTCCCTTTGCTAGACCCTCCTCCACAGCACTGTGTAGGAGGGTCTGGCTAGTCCACACAGCATTCCGG
>NC_045736.1:29376501-29376712 GCF_008692095.1 Etheostoma spectabile
AAATGTGCTCTGGTTTATTGGCATTTATTTAAACTAATCACAATCGTCATGGAAGGCGCTAAGCCCCGAAGAAAGGCTGCAGCCTTTCTTTTTTTCCTTTCTTTGCGCCGCTGCAAAAGAGGCTCGGAGGAACTTGTTTTGGTGAAATCTGTATGTTCAAAATGCTAAAAAGTTTTAGTCTTGCAACAGAAAACTCAGATTGGACAGATAG
>NC_045736.1:29376722-29379560 GCF_008692095.1 Etheostoma spectabile
GTCTGGATTTACCCTGCAGAGATCTGAGGAGTAGGTAACCACAGTCCTCAGAAATCCACCGGAGTTTAAAATACCAACACAAAGGAAGCCCAAGGCAACAAATATCCGGCCTAAATGAGTGAAATCCGGCGGATTTTCTAGCGGCAACGGAGCAATCCCGGAAGTGGAACACCAAGGATTTAGATTAATATCCATGTAGAAACTGATGTGTGAGATTTGAATCTGAATAAGATAGTATTAACATTTAAAAAAAGATGTTTTAAATAAAACAAAACATTTTTTTTTAAGAAATTTGGGGGTGTTTGGAAAAATTAGCTGGGGATCTTAAAGGTGCCAATAACTATTTAGTTACATTTTCTCAACTGCACGGGATGCTAGACTGGAGGTTATTATCTTCCATTTTCATCACCTAGCCTTTCCCTTCATTACCTGCTGCTCGTCAGAACAATGCGACATGCATTCACATAAATTAATGCTCATTTCTTTCTTATGCTGCACTGTAACTTTTATTCTTGTGTTTTATGTGTCCTAATGTTTCTATTTTGTTTTTAACTGTCTATTCATGTGTCTTATTGATTTTTAATGCTTATGACTTTTAACTGTTTGTACTTGTGTTTTATCTGTTTTAATGATTTTGTGTAAAGCACTTTGAATTGCCCTGTTGCTGAAATGTGCTCTACAGATAAAGCTGCCTTGCCTTGCCTTGCCTATTGTGTTTACATATGTAAAACACACAAAGTGTATGAATCATTTTCGCTGCCCGTTCGCAGCTTCCTGCCATTGAGCAAGGGTTTAAGTGGAAAGAAGTAAAATATCACAAGCAGTTAAAAGTAAACAATGTCTGCTGGAGCTGGTTTGTTTTCTGGCTTGTACACCCTTCTTCTACTCACAGGGAGATTTAACGAGAAACAGCTGCTACGCGGTGCTGTATGGCTATATAGAGAGAGATTAATGAGATAGAGAAAAATGACTATTTAGAGCCCCACCAAGGGGCGTTTTTTAGTGAAAATCTTTAAACCCTTTAATTTTAAAAAGCAAAATTATAAAAAAAAAAGTAACCACAACTGTCATTTTGTGTGGAAAAGCCATTTTTCTTTTTATTTAAAAGGCATGCTGAGATATCTGTATTGTATGAGACTGCCTCTCTTTGTTAAAGAAAAACAAGACTAAAAAGGGGCCAGTACACTCCATCACAACGGCTTGTCAGACAGTCCCATCCCTCTCACAGCCTACGCCGACTTACACTGCAGGATCTGCTGTAATGTAAAATACTAAGGTCACTTGATAATCCATTCCTTATATGCCTACAGGAGAGAAACAACTGCTCATGTTATTGGTTTTTTTATGATGCTGCCTCATACTTTATGTAATCTTTACATCTAAAAAATGCAACCATACATAGCTTTCATTTCTCTTTGGGTCTCATCAAATGCACCACCTAAATTACTGAGCTCTTTATTGTCTGAGAGTGTCTGTACAAACCCATAAAACCTCCTAAATAAATGTCATGGGACACAACACACACACGCACACACGCACACACGCACACACGCAAACACGCACAAAACACACACACACACACACACACACACAACACACACACACACACACACACACACACACACACACACACACACACACACACACACACACACACACACACACACACACACACACACACACACACACACACACACAGAGGGGAGAGAGAGGGGGGAAGAGTGACTTTGTTCTCTGCAACAGACGCCATTAACCCACTATATCTTTACATGGAAAATAGTTGTTTACTGCTATATTGATTTTCTGAATATTGACTACAGCGCCTTTGATGCAAGACTAAGCCAAGCTTGCTTGTGATAAACGCTGTCTGCCAGTTATTGTCTGGGCCTTTCCGAGTTCTCTCCTTGCAAACCATGCATCAGTGTCAGGAACACACAATGATTCGGGATCATACATTGTTCAAAAATGCACGAGTAACCCGGAGAAGATATTCATGAATAAATATTTGTACAGAAAGAGTTCGACCAGGGCTTAATCAGGGTTTATACTGCAGACTGTTTGTGGTTGGACAGGACTGACCTGGTCACCGTCATAAAGTGTCTGTAGAGGACTCCTCCTCGACTTCTGCCCACTGCTCCCTTCACCGACCGGCTCCGAGGCTGAGGAAACAGAACACATCTGTCATGAAATCTGACTGAAAGAGCATTCAAGACAAAACTTTGTTACGTTAAAGCAACAATCAGACATAATGAAATGGCCCATAATGGTGCATTGTGAAACATCAGCACTCACACTGGAGTGAACTCTACAAACTGTTTACAAAGAACAACAAAAAACAAGTAAAAGAACAGAAGAGAAGTTGGAAGACAAGAAAATAAAAGAAAAATAGGCACAATCCAGCACCACTGATCATCATACAAACTACTGTAAATAAAGTTTTTGTAATCATCTTACAGTGATTTAAAAAGGATATACATAAGTTTATTTTTTTATATCTAATATGCCCTGTAGCTTTAAAAGATGGCTGTAAAAAAAATACACCTTTTAATAATAAAGCTGCAGCTATCACTTATTTTAGTAATCGAGTATTCTACCAATTACTCCATTGATTAATCGAGTAATCGGATAAGAAATACTTTTGTTTTATTGAAGAGCAATAGTTTACAATAGTTTGGTTTAATTTAAATGAAGCTTTGAGGCAAATCATTTTGCATCCAGGATTTTTAGTAATCAAATTATTCTAGTTACTCGAGGAATTGTTTCAGCCCTAATGAATAATAAACCCAGCAGGGTCACATGTTAGGCTACTTCACGATTCTAGGAAAAAACATGTCCCCC
>NC_045736.1:29379570-29380562 GCF_008692095.1 Etheostoma spectabile
CACCCCCACAGGCAGCAAAGATAGATAGCGTGTGGTGTCCGTAAACATAGACTTACTTAGATGTAAAACAGTAGAAACTAAGACAGCAATTAACGATTATTTTTATTGTCAATGATTCTGTTGATTGTTATTTTCCATTTGTTTACTGTCAGAGGAGTGAAGAAATGAGAAAATATTCACATTTAGGGAGCTGGAACCAGAGACTTACAAAAAAAAAAAAATGACTCAAACCGATTAATCGAAAACCCAAATAGTTAGGCAATAGGTAATTCATTTGTACTTTGATTCGATTAATCAATTAATCTTTGCAGCTCTAGTAGAAACATACTGTAGAGAGCAAACAGCAGTAACACAGATTAAACCGTTTAGTAACTATAATGAGAATTTTATTGGTTTGTTATTGCCACAGTGTTATCTGCTCCAGTGCTCATGTAATTGTAGATAAAAAAGGATTTGGTACTCCTTCAATTTTCTATTTTTAAAAAGTTACAGTTTTTCAGACTCTAAAGGGAAAAAGAGAAGCCAATGGATCTAGATAAGGTCTGGGTGAATTGAGTATTGCTGGATGAGATTACACAGCTTCACCGGGTCAGAGCCACAGTATGTGTACTGTGGCTCTGACCCGGTTTCACTACCTGAACCTAAAAGTGCATTTGGGCAAACATTAGTATGGCACTGCAGCTTTGTAATCAAATGCTGGGGAAACTTCACTCCAACCTAAACCAACTAAAGTTAGGCTCACCTTAAAATGTCTCTTCTGTTCCTCACCTTAAAGCGTAACTCTCGCCAAAATGCAACCTAGGTGAATTGTGAATCTACCCAAGCTAAACTGTCATTTAAAAGCATATTTAGGACGAAAGCGTCACTTTTAGGATTTACCATATTCTCGTTTTTTGGTCAAACGGCCTGTTGAATGGGAGATTGATGCATTGGCACACAATATTGAGACTAGAGGAAGACTGAGCTGAGTAACCATGTCTCTGTGTGTGTGT
>NC_045736.1:29380572-29383143 GCF_008692095.1 Etheostoma spectabile
TGTGTGTGTGTGTGTGTATGTGTGCTTCTTTCCACACTGTGGTGTGATCGGGCCAGGCATGTGTGCCAAGCAGCTTATGAGCTGTAAACCCACTGACACACTCATGGTGGAGACAGCCAATGAGATATGTACAGTACTGCATGTGTAGTTATGACAACACTATGGAGGAATAAATGAGTATAGGAGGGATACAACACAGATCGTATAAGTGAAATTTCATACCGAGTTGTCAGTCAAAAGTACTGCCAACTGCTTTCCATCCATCCATCCATCCATCCATCACAGCGGGCTTGGTGTAACTTGGTGTTATGTTATGGAAAACGCCAACAGCGAGATTAATCAGGACATCTTTGGTCAAAGAGTTTGGTGATGGGACTATACTAACAGGGCTAGTGGGTGCTGCAGAGGAGATTAAATAACAGTGAATGCTGACACACAACTAATAAGATAGCTTATTCTATTTGGACTCTCCAGTTCTCCGCTCCCTCAAAGGCCATTACTGTCAAGAGGGCTTGCTATTGGTCAACGGCGCAAGTTCGTGGGTCAAAATTTGTGTGGCTTTTTGTTGTTGTCTTAGTTGATTGTAAGGGGTTGAGGGTAGGCTAAAAGGAGGGCTTTATTCTTTACTCTGTGGCTGTCAGTGTGTGTCTTACTTTATGTTGTATGTGTGCCTTAGAAATTCAATAACGATATGCACATATTTACATTGCCCCCACAAGCAAATCCACTGTTAGCTGTGATTAAATTCTCTGCTATGGGAATTACACAAGGCCTTTATGTTAAATATTCACAGTGTGAATAAGATGCCAAATTCTGCCTTATTACTAGAATGATCAGAGTCAGAAATGCTGCTGGATGCTGCTGCCAAAGGACGGTGTTGTCCTCTGCCTTAAGCTGCCTTGTGTTTCTAAACACATTACCACTTCCTTATGGAAACTACCAGTGATTCAGGAACGTACATGATCAATCCCAAGGCCTTCTCACCCCTCTTAAAAGAGATTTCTAGCCAATTTTAACTTTAAATACTTTCAATTGAAAAAAAATAAAAATCAAAAAAGACCCAAATGGGCGCAAGCAACACAAAGTATCTCCAGCTACATGTACGAGCTTCCACTGAGCAAAAACGGCAGTTGTCACGGCAAGTTTTAGAGTGCCTTTGTGTCTCTTAATAGACACAAAATGCAATTAAAACGTCTGTGCAACTCACCAACACCAGATCGACCACACACAAAATGGATGAGCTACAAATACACACAGAACTGCTGCGTGATGGTTCTCACAGAAGCCTTGGTGAACATTACGGACGGCTGCTAGGAGCTAACAGCTAGCAGCTAACAGGGCGAGCTAGGTAGTGGCAGGATAGAGACAGGGTAGGTGAATTTAAACAATGTCTGAGTTGAAAACGCATACCGTTGTCGTTTAAGGGCCCTGTTCATGTTGCACAGACATTTTAATTGCATTTTGTGTCTGTTAAGAGACACAAAGGCACTCTAAAACGTGCGCAAACCGCTAACGTTTTAGCTCAGTGGAAACTTGTACACGTAGTTTCAGATACTCCGTGTTTCCTGCACCCATTCGAGTCGGGGTTTTCAAACAAAAAGTACAGGCAAATCTATAGAGATCACGATTAATGTAAAAATTGGCTGGAATTCCCTTTTAAATGAAACACTGGTCAGCAGAGGTAAAGTCTGAAATTATTTTGGAGCTGACAAATACTTGGCAGACTGAGTGTTTCAGCAACCAGCTGAGATGGCATACTAACTGGGTCGAAAGAGTGCCTTGCGTGTCATCACTCCCCTGCGAATGTAGCACTACTCAGCAAGCCACGACATTTATTATCCACATTTTGTTATGAAGTATTTAACAAAACCAAGATGATGTGTCTGTGGTGAATTCACATGTCTGTAACAACAGCAGGACAATCTAGTGTGTTATCTGAAGTGAAAAAGTCAGCTGAAAAGGTGACGATAATGTTGGTTGTAGCCTACCGGTGACGGATTCTGTGTTTTGGGGCTTTTAGCAAAGCTGGACCAGAAATTATTCTGTTAAAAACTGATCAGTGACGCGGTTTTGTTCTCACTGTTCTCTGTAAAGTTAGCTGGAAGTGATGTCATATAGCCCCGGTGCGTTTTATGTGGAGTGAGCACTGCGCCATACTTTGAAAAATAGCCTTTTAAACTCTCAATTGCCTATCAGTCATATTGTAACTTAGGAGGCAATTTAGCATGCAGTTAACACACCAATCATCATTTTGTTTGAGTGAAAACTCAACTCCTGCTATTTGCACCACTGAAATAATAGGAGTTACAGGCAAACCTGCTTGAAAAGTGACGTATTTTCTTTTTAAATAGGTGCTCATTCCTATCGACATGAAGAGTGTTTTTTTCTTATGCATTTTGAAAAGTAACTGTTAAATATTTGGAAAAGTAACAGATAAATATCTTAAGAAACTGTCTTTACGTCCATCTGCCCAGCCAAAGCAGTCAACCAAGGGGAAACACTGATGTGGGTCTATATGTCACTCACACACACACACACACACACACACACACACACACACACACACACACA
>NC_045736.1:29383164-29385303 GCF_008692095.1 Etheostoma spectabile
ACACACACACACACACACACACACACACACACACACACACACACACACACCTTCTAAAGCTATGGGCTCAAACCATGTGATACTCTAACCAAACACGGTCTCAGCTGTAAACTCAAATTCCTCTATAAGGAGATTCACCAACCCCACCAAAGGAAGGAGTAGTCCTGTTGGTTTAACCCTGTCAAGACCAAAAACTGCAGCATTCCTCATGATTTGCACAAAGCCAAGGGCTTCGGAAATGCAAAATATAGAAAGGCTGATGTGTGTTCCTCCTGTCCCGGCCATAAACGGAGCTCTGTGTTTAGGTCCCACTGGGATAACTCGGGGCCCCTCCTGCCAAAGAGCAGCTTTACTGAGAGCCACAAGGGAAAGTCTGATCCTTTTAGGCCACAAATGTGTGTTTAAAGGGTGTAAGTGCAAAGGCATTTGGGTGGTGTAGTGTCTGTTTATTGAGTCTTAGAAGAATGCACGCAGATGTAAAATATGAGTCTTTCTGATCTTGAGACAAAGGAAATGTTAATTGGTTAAGTTTGGTATCCAGTTGCATGTTCCAGCACAAGTGCATTTAATAGTTGCAGGTGAACGTATCTATCTACAAACTGACATATGCTGCATCTGTTGGATAAGCAGATGTCATAAGCTGTCTCTTTTTGAATATGCTTCAAAGTATAAATCATTAACTGAAGAGTTGCCTCCCTACAACTAAGAGCTCTAAACTCTGTCAAGTGCCTGCCATGGGCCATGAATACCTGTCCGGTTTTGGAACATCCAATTTTTGCAAACTAAAAACTGGACATTAAAAACAGACTTCACCCTGCCAGCCTTCAAGTACAAAGTCTGTGAAATGTCTGATTGAGCACACGTGTCAGTCAGTGCGTTTACATGCTGAGTGCAAAAAAAAATTTAAACTGAATTGACTGTCTGGTCATTGCACAAAGTTGGTCATTGGCCGGAATATTGACAGGAGCGAGTGGGCATGTTGATGACGTCTCTATCATGCAACTGGCACAAAACCAGAATATACATATATATAAAATATATACTGTTTGACATGAAAGCCTCCACATCGTGGCTACGAGTGTGTGTGTGTGTCTTTCCTCACCCTAACAACACAGCAGCCCATAGATTTTAGTAAAACAATAGAATTATGTAGAGTGAAGTTCCTATTGAGCAATATCAACAGGGAAAGGAAAAAAACTGCAAATGAAATTACTTGAGGATTTCAGCTCTGAAAGCAGATGGTCCTCATGGAAAATATAAATAAAAACATGCTCCAGGGTTCTTGCTGAATCAACAGCACTGTCAGCTCTGTGTCATGATATGCAGCTGGCTGGAGGGGAGAGGGTTAGAACAGCAGGGCCACCCCGACCTGTCAGAAGATGCTGGCCCCGGGTGGCTGAGGATCTGACAGCAGTCAGGAGACCAAACTGATGTCAACTGTCACAGGTCTTCAAGAGACTTTAAGAACAAAGACTGAGGTCTGATTTATGCCAAAGGAAGTCATGGAGTCCGAGAGGTGTTCCAATAAAACTGGAGTACTGAACTGTTCATTTTTAAAACTCTTTTAGGGCCCCTTAAGTCAAGCCTGGGCAAGGAAGGTATGAGGCTGGGGGGTAGCTCTGCAGTACAAGGACAATGACAGTAGCCCCAAGGACCAAACAATAGTGTCTGGTTCCACTTTGTAATTAAATAGCAAAGACTAGATACCTGATATCCATCAACTCACATCTGTACATGTCACTGGGAACATGTAAATCAGTGGGGGTGTAGAGGAGAAGATCCTGACAATGCCATAAAACATACCACATTCCACACAGCCATCTTCCTCCTCACTCCTTGTGTCTGTGTAAACTGTATATATTAACCATAGCTGCCATTGCTGTGAAGCCATACACTGAAAAGAATGCTCAACTCAATGAGTCATGTCTTCTGGGACAGATTTGTAAATTCTTAATTTTCGTAATTCATCTGCCAGAGAAAACCAAGGTTTCTCATACTGAGGTGGATCACTCTTAGCCTAGAAGTCTAGACGCACCCTATAGCGGCAGCAAATGTAATTTGCAGCTAGAGTCAGTCTAGCAAATTCGCTATTGGCTTGCGCGCTGGAAAAAACAATTCTGGTCAGGCCAATCACATCGT
>NC_045736.1:29385313-29385533 GCF_008692095.1 Etheostoma spectabile
GGTGGGCGGGCTTAACATAAGGACGGTAGAGTTGTGACGGTTCCTGCTACTTGAAAACAAATAAGATTGTCTTTCAAATTGGCTTTGGCCGCGAGTCTGGGAGACTTGAAGTTAAGCACTGGAGTCATTCTTAAAAAAGGAAGATGTGTTCGGAGTTTTGCCCACCGGACACGGCAAAAGTTTAGTCTATCAACCAGCGTTGCTCTGGTTGGTTGTAGCG
>NC_045736.1:29385543-29409811 GCF_008692095.1 Etheostoma spectabile
TATTGCGTGCAGAGGGAATTTGAAAGACAACCGTTAATCCCGCTCCTCGGATCGAGTCCTGCCTATGGGGAGTTCCCAGACCCGACACCTTCATGTGGGCCTGGCTTGTCAGGCTAGACCACTCTATCACTATATCAAGTTACAATAATGAATGAAACATGTTGTTCTGTATTGGAAACAAGTTAAGTCGAATGTCTGGGAAGATGCTGACAACGGAGACAAAAGAAACAGCTGATCAGTCATTTTAGTTAAATGCAAATGTCATTTGACTAACAGTATGTCATCAAAGGCCTTTCCATATCCCGTTTAGCGAAACAACTCTTTTTTGACAAAAGGCAAAAACCACCTTGAGCGAGCGTAAACATTTCGGCGCAATTGAGGAAATTTTATTACATTTTGCCGTTTCCATTCAGCTTTTCCAATGCCATACTTCAAAATGTGCATGGAAATTGGTGAATGTTAAAAAGACCACTGTGTAACTCTGACTTAGCAGTGCATTCCTTTGTTATGGGGCTGCTCTCGTGCAGCTGTATACAGTCTTAGAACAAACAACATGACCTTTACCCCAGATGGAACAAGAGAGGGAAGGTGAAAGTGTTCTAAATGCAAATAGGACAGACTGGCTGCATATCTGAAACCTACTGATTTAAGGCTGACATGCAACTTTAATGTTTGAAACACGAGATGCATTCCGCGTGTATCTGAGCTACTCAACATCAAAATACCGAAGGCAAACGCTTAGGTGCAAAATCATCACCTTTAGACGTTTCACGATTCACTGATATAGCGCTGTTATAGCTTTTATTTATGCACGTGTTTACCTATGATGGTCCCCACGAATTGGCAGGCGCTACAGATACCTGTGCACAACAACAACCAGACATATGAACAGCTTCTTTCCCACTGCCATCACTCTACTGATAAGGAGGTCATCCCCACACATTACATACTTATCATTCCAATATGCATCTTGCACAGTACTTTGCACTATTACTTTTTGCACTTTACATCCCACTCCATGTGTACTAGTCTGATATTATGTCTTATTTGTATATTTGTATATTATGTTGATATGTGCCTATATGTATATTGTTGTCTCTACTGTACAGTATGTGTCTATGTCTATGTATAGAGAGTTAACACCTACCATAGTCAAATTCCTTGTGTATGTAAGAATACTTGGCCAAGAAATCTGATTCTGATCCTGTGCCTCTTCGGAGCAACTGTTGTGCATGTCCTCAGAAATTAACCAGACAGCTCTGACATGCAATGGAGAACAGTAGGCCTACACGGGCAGTACTTCAGGATGTGAAGTAAAGTCTGCAGAAGACTAAACAAACAGTGGCTTTAAGTTTTAAAACTTGAAGTAACAGAGGATACTGCCTTTCCCACGGTTGTTGATCCTAGTGTTAACAATAACCTCATAAGGCGCCATGTTTCGTTATGGTTGCTTTGGGCAAAATCAGAAGTTCTCAAGAGAGAAATGAATGTGTCGGCCAGGGATGATTTGGCTCTGTTTTTTGGCTTTTTCCCCCTTTACTTTTATGTTATATCTTTTCTGTGCATGTTATAGGTTTATAAAATAAAAAAGCCCAAAGTCCACCCCAAAGGGACTTAACGTTGACGTTAGCTAGTACTAACTGATACTAGCGATTTTGAGTCTGGGACATATTTTGGGCTTCATTTTATAAACATAACCTGTAGTGTAGTTGTTCACAATGGTATGTGTATTGTTTGTTTTTACTTTATGTTGCCCTTTTATGTCTATTTCTCTCTGTTAATCACCGGCGTCTGTACAGCATCAACAGGGGTCGCCATTGTTGTTTATGTGTGTGTGACGTCAAAAACTGTAACTGGGAGTACAACGATCAGGTACGAGTTCACGAGTAGTGAGTAACGGGTTTGACTTTCGTTCCAGGGCCCTTTCATGGGTATGAAGCTGTGAAAACCCAATTTACGGTTTGCCTGGAACACAGTATAGTGCTAGCCTAGCTGCTAGCGACGCACGCCCTCATACTCTGCATCTGACGGGGTAGTAGGGCTGACCTAGGTACCGCAGATCTGTGACTCCCAACAAAGATAAAATAGAACTGTGATGCCTCACTCTGTCGCTAAAACTGAGCGCTAAACACAAAGCATGAAAAGAGGAGCTGCAGCAATGTTCAGTGCAACAATAATATGGTGTTTTCTGAAAATTAAACCATGTATACCTATTCTGATATAACCTCTAAATACAATTATGAACCTGAAAATGAGCATAATATGAGCACTTTTAAAACAAAGGAGGATAATTCAGACAGGCCTATCAAACCATCTACTGTTAAAGAAACACCACTACAAAAAAAAACTCCTGTAACGCATCAAACGTGACTGATGAACAGTGTACAACTATCCGAGGGATTTAAGGATTTTTTTTTAATGGAACCTCGACACTTCCAATAGCCCCAAACATTTACTTTTGTGGTTTAACAGCACATTTAAATTATTTTCAGACGTAAGCTTGGATGAAACCTGTCTCCACAAGAGGCTGGTCTCTCATAGATTCCTAATAACTCCAAACAGTCTTTGCCCCACGTCTCACATCACACATATCCAGAACTGACTGACCCCTCTCTTAAAAACCCAAACACTCCTCACAGTATAGGCTATATATGATTTTTTGGCCCATGATATAGCTTGGCATGTCTGAATGAGGCCATTGTATGTGGCAGAGAGGGACCTGGAAAAGGTGGAAACAGATCTCAGAGAGGGCCAACTCAGCAACCAGCCAGCTGCAACCTCTTCCAGCCTTCCTCCACGTAGCAGAGGAAACCCTCCACTAATCAGCTGGGTAATTAAACTGTTCCCCCACCAAGATCTGTGGTTCTCAGGGAAATTGAGACCCAGGGTGGGAGTGTACAAGGATGAACATTTTAGAAGTAGCAGTTTATTTGAACATGCAAAACATTGAATTAAAAAAATGCCATTATTACACCCACAGAAACAGACACAGAAATCCCTTAATTATGATGTGAATGGCTTAAATGCAGTACTTCTCAGACTTTACCTCAAGCACCATTGCCGATAATTACTATGCCTTACAGTACTATGACGTATTTGATTATTATTGTGACATGTGGACATAACATGAGTGAACCTTGTGCTGCCCTGTGTAAACTACTGAGATCAGACCAACAGGCCATTAGGTTAGACAACATATTGTACACTAAATATCTCTTTTTTAACCATATAAGTAATATGTTTATAATGTCTTAAATATGTTTTGAATAAAACTATGTATAAAAAGATATCCACTGTTGAAGAAAAATATGTAGGCATGGTAATAGCTACCTCATGGGACTTGGATTCTAGGAAATATTTGTACTATTTTCAATTTGAGCTTGGCTGGGATGTCTAGTAGGCCTAGTTTTTATATGTAGGCATGTCTCTACATCTTTGTAATATTTGACACACTTGACTGTATTTTGATTTCTTTTCTTCTTCATTGCATTTGAACATGTTTAAACAATCCTTGTTGACTGAGGGTCCAAACGTATTTTCGGCTAATTAAGAAGAATTGGTGCTCACCTGGCTTCAGACTGCTGTTGAAGTAAAGAATGACCATGATGAAACATCCCAGGCACAAGGCGAAACCCCTCCGAGTCACTTTGGGTTTCCTCATCCTGAGTCTGTGGATACGACCGAGAAGCCGAGCCGACTCCCGCCAGGGCTCATGCGGAAAAAAAACACGCTGTTTTTTTTGTTCTTTATCACCGATAAGAGCATCGATCCGGGGCTCGCTGACCTTTGCTGCTCCTTATCTTCCTGTACATCTTCGGGTGTCCAGTGTGGAAGTCGCAGCGGTGAAGAAGGTAGAAACAGACGAGCCGGGGGCTGCAGACGAGCCGGTCTGCCGGGACCTATCTTCCAGTTACCGTAGCGGTAACGTTCCCGTGCGCCCGGTTCAGAGAGACTGGAACAGGCTGCATTACTTTGTCAGTGCGGTCCGAGCAGAGGCCGGGGCGGTCTGTTTGGATAAAGGGGGGGGGAGGGCTTTCTCCCCAAACGCAAGCAGCGCCAGGAAAACCAATAACGTTAGTAGCCTAGTCAAGCTGTTCCGGTTGGACCTTTCAAAGTAAAAGCACCAGTCAGTCAATCTAAAAATATAATCTGCCAAAAGGACGTCCAAACCTGCTGAAAACGTGGAGCATTGACAAATGGCCCCAAGTTGATGTCCTGTTGCAGCCCATGTGAATGACATCAACGCCAAATGACAGAAAGTTAACAAGGGTCCATGCTGTTGCCTAGCAATGGACTTCCACTGAAAAGGTGGGTTGGCAGTGCCCTTAAATCTCAGGGGCCCCCAAGAATATTAAGTTTGTGAAGATGCACCACTAAATATGTCCTGTATTATTACATTATTACCAAGGCCCTACCTTGTGCTCACTCAGTGAATATTTGACATGAATCAGATGTATTTGTGTACTGAGATGACGGGATAAAGCACAAAGATATGTAGGGATGGGCTTCATAAAAGAGTCATAAGAATAGCAAACAAAGCTTCTTGATGAACCCATTGTTATCATACAAAAAAACAAAGTACTACCTGAAAGTATCCAGAAGTTGTTACAAAATAGAGAAAACCAACATGACTGCATGTCTAAGAAAATAATAATTGAAATGCGTAGCATACTCTGTAAGTTTTAAACTAATTTAATGAACCAAGTTAAACACATGTGATCAGAGTAACATGTTGGCATTTGTATGGAAACAGTTTTTGATTAAAATAGGTTATTATTATAAAATAGGTGTATTGTAAAAAGAGCGGGCCCAGTAAGCTGTAGCGTCAGCCTACACCCTTTTGTTTTGCAGGTGTCAAAAAGCTGGATGCTATGTTTAATGGCTTTTCTGCTGCCAAATGACAGAAAGTTAACAAGGGTCCATGCTGTTGCCTAGCAATGGGCTTCCACTGAAAAGGTGGGTTGGCAGTGCCCTTAGATCTCAGGGGCCCCCAAGAATATTAAGTTTGTGAAGATGCACCACTAAATATGTCCTGCATTATTACATTATTACCAAGACCCTACCTTGTAGAAAGGCCTTGTGTGTTTTCATACTTCCAGTAGGCTATAAGTTATATTGTGCTCACTCAGTGACTATTTGACATGAATCAGATGTATTTGTGTACTGAGATGACGGGATAAAGCACAGAGATATGTAGGGATGGGCTTCATAAAAGAGTCGTAAGAATAGCAAACAAAGCTTCTTGATGAACCCATTGTTATCATACAAAAATATATCTATATATAAAATATATCTATATCTGCTGCACTGCTTTGTTGGAAGGAATTGCGGCTTTCTCTTTTTTATCCCAAATTGTTTGTTTGCTAATGAAAATTGGGGCATCCGATTACGATTGTTTTGTAGTTTGTGTCCTATCATCTACTGGCTTGACCTCTGTGAGTTGATTTTGAAAGCAGTGGCGAACGCTTGGCCCCGGGCACTGTTACCCAAAGCCATGCTTTTATTTTGAAGCCAAAACGAACAGATATCCGTTGTATTTCTGTTCCTCTCTGGCTGTCTTTCCACGGCCACATGTGTTTGTCCAAAATGTGACACAATGCTGCTCGGTCTGGAGTGAATCATCTGGTTTTGATTTTTCCTCTCATCTCAAAATCACTTCATCAGTCACTGTTAAAAACAATGTCTCCTCCTCTCCAATCTAAAGATGGGCTGGATTCTCCAGTGATCTGATGCAGTGAACCCTCTGAAACCCATAGGTAGGACATAGGTCCGGTCAGTGAATCCATCATTGAGCACCATAACAGACCTACATCCTGATATATACTATTACTATTCTATTAACACTATTAATACAATTTTATTAGGGTAATAATCATGGTATAGCACATTCATTCATTCTACACACACACACACACAATCACAATCACAAACACAAACATTTTTGGGTGATTTCCCCAACAAATATACTCATTAATCTGTTTACAGTTTAATGGTGGCAAACTTCTGGTGCAATTCAAAGCAACATTTTGCCAAGGTATCTGCCTAATATTTCTTTTATCTGTTTCTTATCTCCAAAATGTTCTTGTTGAAGCTGAATATGCAGCCAAGGTGACGTGAACAGTCAGTCCAGGATTATACAGGAATTTCTAGTCTTTCAGTCTTGCCGGGGTAAAGAAAGAAGAATCGATGGAACAAATGTCAACCAAACCACTCTGCAACTTTGGCTCGGGCATGCTGCGTAGAGCATCAATGAATATGAGACTCGAATATTAAAGTAACTCATAAAATACAGCAGTGTATCTGGCACACATCTTATCTTATGGAGGAATCATTGTGGGATTTATGCAAAAAGGTTGACAAAAGCATGCACATGGAGACAATAAATACTAGGGTGCTGGACAGAAGATGTAAAAGATGGAAAAATAGTCTGCACACTAGATCATGCGTACATTAAGATTTATTTATTAACACCACGTGACGTTTTGAGCGCCTCTGGACTTCATCACGGGGAATTTAACCTTCACAGAAGAGTGAACATGACAGTGGCAATGCCTTTAAAGTTTGATGTAAACCCGACATGAGATACGACGGCTCCCATCAACCTTCAGGTGTAGAGGGGGTGAACCAGAGGGCGTCTTGTAGCTCCATCCGTCACAGGGCAGGAACTCATGTTTAGCTTATTAGAGCAGGGAGAACTGCCTGCAGAGCTACTTTTGACCGCTGACCTTATCCACATTCCTCATGTCCGTCTTCCCAGGAATCATGGATCCGATCGCTGGGTGTAGTCAGGATGGGTTAGGAGCCACGCGACTGTTCAAACCCCAGGCCTGGTGGCAAGACTGTGTGAAGCCTGTTAGTGTTTACTGTGACTCCGTCGGTGGGTTGGGGCTGGTCAGGGGTCGGCACGCATTCCCTCAGTGGCGGACCAATCAGACAAGAGGTGTCAAGCAGAATCAATACATGGTCGAAGGTTTTAGAAGTTTGGCCCGGAAAAGTTTGAATCCGATCTGTGAGGAAAGTGATACATGAGAATAAACTATTAGTTAGTAATTTAGTTAGTAAGTTAGTAGCATGCTATGGCTAATCTTACTAAACTATTAGTTCATTATTTGTCATTTGTTGTTTGCTGTTAATGTACGTTTTGTGAAAGGGGGGAAGATTATATAAGATTAATCTTCTTAGTGCTCATTTTCATTTAGGACTTTCAATTTTGTGTTTGCATTCAGCTGTTTGTTTGTTTGATGAATGAAAAACACTTATTATATACATAAAAACATATAACTCTGAACTCTGATTACTGAACAGGCATGGGCTTAACCTGCACAATGTCACTGAAAAAGATGCAAAATGACTACAAAGAGGTAGGGGAAGGGAAAAAAAACTTGACACAGCATAGTATTGCAATACTTTTCGTGGCATCACTCGCTACCTCACTTCCCAGGTAGATGAAAGAGTTGACGTCCTCCAGTGGTGTGTGGTTAACCATCAAGCTGGCCAGCGTCTTTGTACTGGCCTTGAGCACTTTGGTGTTCTGTATGCTAACATGGAGACCTGTCTTGGCTGCCTTCTGTTTCTACCTCTCTCAATTTCCCTTGCATTTGGTGGTGGTTTTGGGACAGTAATGCAATATCATCTGCAAAGTCTAGGGCGTCCAGTTGGGTAAACAAGGTCCACTGGAACCCATTGCGCCTGTTGTCAGTGGCTTGCCGCATGATCCAGTCGACCGCTAAGAGGAATAGTAACGGGGAAAGTAAGCAGCCGTCAGCTGGCCTTCATGAATGACTCTCCATTGCATTCCTGACTAGGTGTTCTTGATGATGGTAGTGAACCTCTCTGGTATGCCGTAGTGTCTCATCAGTTGCCAGAACATTTCCCTATCCAGACTGTCGAATGCTTTCTCAAAATCCAGAAATACTCTGTACAGTATAGTGGTGATTTAAACTCTTGTTACCGCTCAAGGATGATTCACAGAGTTGCTATTTGGTCGGCACATGATCTATTTTGCCTGAATCTAGGTTTGTTGTCTCTAAGCTCTGCATCCACTGCTGCCTTGAGGCATTGCAAGAGTACCCGGTTTAGGATTTAGCCTGGTACGGATAGAAGCATTATACCCCTGTAGTTGTCGCGGAGGCTTTGGTTTCCTTTGTTAGGGATTTTTACCAGATGACCTTGGTTCCATTCCCCAGGCAGGTCGTCTTCCTTACAGATCCTACCAAACATCCTACCAAAATCGCTGCTTTGGTTGGCCGTCTGTAGTCAACTGACGGGGACTTCTGCAGGTTGCATGTGTGCTCTTGCTGCTGGAGATGGTTGGTTCAGTAGGTGTGAGAAGTGTTTGACCCACCTCTTGGCTGTTTAATGTCTCCTCAGTCCAGCAGTGCGGTGGTATGCACGTATGTGAAATAAGGTGACATAATTTAGAAAGGGCAGAGCGCAGTGTGTTCCCTATCTGTCTATCTGACACAAAGCCTAAGGCTAAACTCCCAGCTGGAGAGACACTTTATACGCTGCAAGGCCTCCTTCTATAAAGCCCTGGAGATTCATTACAAACACATGTTCTGCAGCGGAGGAGGAGGGCCGCACTAATGGCAAGCTCTTCGAGCATTTATTCCATATCCTTGATATCAAAAGTCAGGTTCCTTCACTTGCTAACTAGTAAAGTCCGAAGGTCTCTCACTAGTGTCACGAGAAGGCTTTTTGACATCCCTAGGTAACTAGTAAATATGTTTAGGTTTACTAGTTAACTAGTAAACATTATGGACCACATTAGTTAACTAGTAAAGACTAAATGTATCTCACTATTGTTACTAGTAGACATTTTTTTTCACTAGTTAACTAGTAAGGTAAAAAAGTGGCTTCAGTGTGCTAAATAGTCAACATTTTTGCCTTAACTAGTTAATTAGTGAGCATTTTGGCTCTCACTAAGTTAACAAGTGCAGAGAGATGCAGCTCACTAGTTAACTAATAACTGGAATTCATGATTACTATTTAACATGTTGGAGCTTTTCCAACTCACTAGTTAACTATTAAGGCTTTCAGTGTGACTAGTTTGGTCCACAGAACCACTAATGTGTCTAAGAGCTGACTAGTTTGGACTTTAGTGCTATTAGTACACTGCCCAGTATCACTAGTAAGGCTTCTGTTGTGACTAATTAGACCAACGTTCCACTTGTTGCTGAAAAAAAGTAAAATATTTTGTTCAACTAGTGAGACGAAATACAGCTAGTACAATTAGTGTCCAACTAGTATTGACAAAAAGCCAACTAGTGGTAGAACCTGACATCTGATATCAAGGATATAGAATAAATGCTCGAAGGACTTGCCATACACACTGGATTAGGGGAACATCGTGTACAAAAGGAGCAGCAATGTTTGTCAATGCAGAAGAAAAAAAGAGATTCTTAAATACATGCCGATGCATTTTGTGTGAATGAATAGAATAAAGTAATTTCATGATTAATGATTAATAATTGAATCATTTTCACAATGTTTGTGGTAACTCATCACAGCAGAAAGTATTCCTTAAGTGCTTCACATTTTGAGGATGTAATAGACTGGGGCAAATGATGGTGTATTGTCTGTGATGCTGTAAAAAAAAACTACTCTTTAGTCCACGGAAGAGAGTCCTTGGTCCTTACGGGGCCGTTTTGGCGTTAGGTCTGGCAATGTAAGAGGAACAGGGCGAGGATGCACACATTTGTGAGACTGTGCTGCCCTCTAAAGGCCAATGACCCTGAGCAAAATCAAAATGGACAAAAATCTATAGAGAAAGTTTGCAGGCATGACCAAATCATGTGAATCAGATTAATGGTAGTATGAGATAATTTACATCTACAAGTGTGTCTACGATAGGGAGAGAATTCATGTGCTTGTTTAAAGGTCCCATGACATGACCTCATAAGGGGCAAGATTCCAGATCGGCCCATCTGAGCTTTCATTTTCTCAAAGCCAGAGCAGGATACCCAGGGCTCGGTTTATACCTATCGCCATTTCTAGCCACTGGGGGACCATAGGCAGACTTGGGGGAACACATATTAAGGTAAAAAAAACCTAAAGTGAAATTTTCATGCCATGGGACCTTTAAGGATTGCTTCCCAAGTTTCATTCAAAAGTGGATGGCCCAAATCATGTTCCCAATGCCACGGTACATACAAGTTTGTACCATTTATTTCTGTATTAACCCTCCTAACCATCCCCCATTTTCACAAAGTTTCAGAAATGTGGGTTTCTTTCAACTAAATTGTCAAAGCAAATAATGTGGATGGTTCCCTACAGTGCCCTTCACAAGTAAAACAAATGATCAGTCCACTACTTTCATTGAATTTGGGTGTTTTAATCAATTTTATAGCATTTGGAGAGGAAAAAAATGGATGAAAGAATAATGAAAAGGTAACAAAAATGGCAGAAAAAGCTTCAAAAACGTAGAAAAAAACAAAAACGTCAAATAAAGAGCAGGAAGAAAATGACAAAAACATTGGAAAAAGTTGGAAAAAAGTGACCAACATCAGGGACAATGACAAAAGTGTAAAAAAAAAGTTTTACTTCGTAAATTTTTACCTAGAAAGACAAAAAGTTGCATGTTGTCCACTTTTGATATGCTGGAAGTTGTAAGTTCATTTGAACTGTTCAGCCATTACTTTTAGCTATCTGTTCAAACTTCTGTGCTCGCTTGCAAACTAGTTTATCTCTTACCTAATTGCAACATGTTTAAGTTACAGCGGTAGAGCTCTCCAATCTTTCCACATATCCTCTGGCAACAGCAGAAGAACCCCCTGGGGTACACGATCTGTAAGTGTCTTTTCAGATACTTACAGAAAATGACAGACACGTTTACAGGTAAAACCACTACGGATTGCAAGACCGTCACTATCTTATGAATCAATCACCAATCAGCATGTCATTCCATTTCAAGTGATATATTTGAAACTCACAGACTGACTTGAACTCATATTTCAGTGTTAATCATTTCCAGCAAGCACAACACAAAGGAATTTTCCAGTCATTATATATCCACCGCTGTGATATATGTGTGATTGAGTTACGTAAGTGTGGGTTTCACCTGTAGCTCCTGCTGTGCAATGACGATAGGGAGTGTGTTGTAAAACCAGCAAGTCACAGTGAGACAGGGAGGACTTTTGACTCAGTGATTACTCTCCATGGTGTCAGCGAAGGCTTGAGTTTCCTTCTGACAACGTCCAGCTTTTCCGGGACACGTTGACTTCATGCTGAGCTACATCGTCCACAAAGCTGCTGTCTCCGGCAAGAGTCAGAGGAAACTTTCTTTCAAACGAGGGCTGTATTGGTGTACATAATCACCAAGGTCTTTTTTTTTCTGCAGGCAGATAAAATTGGCCACAGGGAAGCAAAGATTTAAATTACATGAGTCAGATGGAAGTAGACTGGTTTGCCCCCGCTCCAGTTCCAACGTTAGCGGTTGTCACTTCCTTATTGGAGGGTGGTTGAGTAAAATGTTTTAAATTTTGCATCAGTCGGATGGTTGTTGCAATTTTTTAGAAATAACGTGAGAAAGTACAGGGCCACAAGGCAAAGAAACTGAAAACTCTGGTTAAGAGTTAGATCATTGTTAGATTCATCTCTGTATACAAAACCACTAAACATCCTCAAAACGATTTGGTTATATTATGTTTGGAGGACATTTTGTCATTGAAAGAGTTGAGCACAATGAGTACAAAGACTACGTTTGAGACACAAAAACAGTCACAAAACATCTATACACAACAATAACTATTTGTTCTCCTTTCTATTTGACGATATATATACTTAAACCTATGAAAAAAAGCCACTGCATATTGGACATGCCTCTTATGCACTATCAAGGCCGTTATTAGGTGCTATTGGATGGCTGTGGCTCAGTCTGTAGGGAGTTGGGTTGAAACCAGTTGCTGGTTCAACAGATGTGGACCAAAATATCGTGAGGTTACTAATTCACCTCCTGGGCTTACATAGGTACTGAGCACGTGTGTGTATTTCAAGCTTTTGTGTAGCGTTTGGGTGGGAGATCTGGGTT
Source organism: Etheostoma spectabile (assembly GCF_008692095.1). Classification (NCBI taxonomy): domain Eukaryota; kingdom Metazoa; phylum Chordata; class Actinopteri; order Perciformes; family Percidae; genus Etheostoma; species Etheostoma spectabile. The sequence goes on from NC_045736.1 coordinate 29,397,572, forward strand.
TGGTTCCCACATCAACCAATGTGTCCTTAACCCCTGGTTGTTCCAGATGAATGCTTTGGATAAAAATGTAAAGAAGGGGAAGTTTTTTTTTTTTTTTTGATTACACCAAAGTTGACAATATCACTGTTCTGCACAATTGTTTTTGCTTTATCAAGCGGAGCCGATTACAAGGAAACTGATGTGTATACATTTAAATCACATGGACTCACAGGTAGCTGTTTAATTGGGTGGTTAAATAAATTCAGTGAATGATCAACTCCTCGGTGCAGGGTAAGGCAGGTGATCAGACCAGCTGAGACACTGGTGCTCTCATAATCCACTCCTTCCTCATTCCTTTGGTTTTCTGAGGATATATATATATATATAAAAAACTGTACATAAAGTGAATAAGCAGTTAGGTAGCAAGAGCTCAGGTGCCGTGCAGTATTGAAGCAACAGCCTCACAAACATTTCATCAGGACTTCGCTACTGGAATAACGAACACCAATGAATCAATTAGCTCGTATCACGGATAGATGGTCCTCAATCAAATGGGTCAATGATTCAAATAAAACTCATCAAAGCCTGAGTTGTCATGGCAGCCCGTGGTGTTGACAGATGTGAGCCTGTGTGAACCCGACAAAGGCTTCACACCAGCCCAGACGCTATTGATCCACACCGCCGCTCATGGAGGCTGAATAGTCCCACAGAGAGACAGACACCCAGAGGAAATGATGCTATTATTACTACAGCTCTCTGATGTAGACGACATGAATAGGATGCTGATTGGGTTCCACTGTACCTCAAAACATCCAACCACCTCATTTCTTTGTTGTTCAGGCTGTGCTGCAACGTGGCTATGAACCCCACAGTGTTAAATAGGAAACAAGACATTATGAAATAAACAATGCCAAATATTCAATAATCCAATACACTAACATAGTTTGCAGAAATGATTAAAACACCAGATTATTTAGACGCGTTATTTCATCATTCTGATCAGTATTAGAGAAGCTCATTATTTACTTTTATGCACGGTCAAATGCCCATTTTCTGTTTTTATTTTATGGTGGAACTTTTCCTAAAGACACCCAGCAGCAGAGGGTGAGGGCACTGACGAAAAAAGTGACATTTTGAGATATAATGTGTCAAAAAGTCTCATTGGGAGAATGCCATCATGAAATAAATCACAGGATTGTTTTTAAAATGTTATGAATTAATTGATTTGAATTATTCCAGAAATAAATTCACTTATTAGCTCATTTATATATTTTGTATTTTAAGTAGTCAGTTGAGATTATGTATTTCATAATAGGGCTGCACAATATATTGTATTTAAAAAAAAAATCATCATTGCAATATTAACTAGCGCAATACACATATCGCAAAAAGGTGGGACATATCACAGAAGACACTCAAGAGATTTTTTCTCTGTAGAAAACTACATAACTTTTGTTAGTGCTGTCTTTTTATATTCAACGTTCAATATTGGAAATGTTTTTCTTTCATTTGCTTTAATTTCAACTGGCAATTGCTGTATTTTGGCAGAATACTGAACGCAACATAAAAGCACAATTGAGGACACCATGTATGTATTGCAAGTAATATCGGTATCGCGATATTTAACAACCTTATTGAATATTGCATATTTTCCTCATACTGTGGAGCCCTATTTCATAATGCCTTCTTTAGCAATGAGCAGTACTCCATACAGGGCAATAGATAGCAGGTCTGAATGTAGTCTACGTCTTCGTAATGTGAAAACATATTTAAAAAAACAAACAACTGGTAATACAATAAGTCTCCACTTACATAAACTTATTTATTACCAGAAAAGCTGAAAACGGTAAAAATGTTTTCATGTAAAAAATGTAAAACTTTTACTGATAAAGTTAATTTTCTGCTGCCTCTGTTAAACGGATGCAAGGAACACATTCTCTAGGATATGGTCTAAATGGACTGGGTGCGTTGGACATATCAACCGAAGATCAGATTTTGTTCAGAGCATTTTTGTTGTAATTGTCTACAGTATGTGCTGCATGTACTTTCTCTCTTTTCTTTCAAAGAAGTGTGGGGAAAGTCCCCCCTATGTTCTAATTGATCCTACAGTTAATATACAAAAATGTTAAAATAAAATAAATAAAAAATTGGGCCTGGGAAAACAGATATTGATATGAGGCTAACTATAGACATAGATGTAAAACAAAACATTTTCCCTCTTTCTTAACCTTTGTACCAGGATCCTGTCAATAAGATAACGAGAGAAAATATGTAAAAAGAAAATCCTACATTGTTTTGTAACCTGTTGGCCTCAATAAAGATAAAATAAAGGACAGTAGTTGGTTGGTTGCTGCAAAACTGTAACAGCACAGGTCCCATTATATACACAGTAGATACATGGAATATGTATGAATTGGACTAGACTGAAACCGGCTAGGTCTTTAGATCAGTTCTTAAATAACAGGGATCCTCCGAATGTACTGAGTTACCAGAAAACCAGGTCACGTGTTACACTGGTTTTCCCACTTAAACCAATATGAAAACACTGGAAAATAACTTCATTTTAGTCAGGAAAGTGAGGAGCAGGTTGCTAAGGAACAACTCATCTGCAGAACTGCTTGTTTTCCACTAGTGAAAAAGTGTGACAACACTGAAGGAGAATTCATTCTTTATTAAATCTTGAGAGATAAGTCATCTACATGGTTTGACACCAACAAACAAGTCATTTATACAGATGACTGTGGACTGTGGTGGAATGCTGTCCTCTAGAATATTGAATACATCTTTTACATACACATAAAGCAGAGGCAAACCGCAAGATGCAAACAAACGAGCATTAACTTAATTTAGTAAAAACATTTTTTTTTTTTTTAAGTTTAACATTCGGTACAATTCCGGTGGTATTTTCCATTAAATTTTATATGAAAGGGTTGTGATGCAGCACATCAAGGTTGGAAAGGTGCTGACTCATGATCTCTCTGCAGACTTGTTTAGATAAATACTTTGGAAGAGAAAAAGAGAGTTCTCTTTAAGGCAGAAACCTCCGGTGCATCCACATAGCAAAAGACACATATTGACAGCCACATGTATGCGCCTCAGTTTCATCCTAACGACTTGGTAAGAGGACTATGTGTGGGATGGTGAAGGCTCAACAGAAAAGACGTGCTGACAGTAAATCTACACATGCACACACAGACCAGATTAAATAATGTTTCCATCACTCGGACCAGAGTTCAGAGCCGTGCATCCTTTCAAACCCTAGTTGTGTGCAAATTTTAATGTCTTATCGAAGTGTATTCCAGTCTGTACACTGGGGGTGAATGAGAAGCGTTTAAAGTTGGGAGTTGGACGAAGGGTTTGGGCCCCCGTCAGGTGCTTCTGCAGAGGGACATCGATCCTCGCCCACCTGAGTATTTCAGGTTACGGGCCAGGACGTCACAAACAGCCCAAACACACACTCTCAGTAGTAGTGTGTGTGTTGGTGCTCCTCTGAGAAGATCACGCTGGTGGAGCCCAGTAGAAATTTCAGCAGAGTAACCCCGCTGTTCAGCAGGCTGCCCTCATATCAGTCTCCCTCAGCCAGAGCTGGAGACATCCTCAGCTCTGGATTCTTCCAGTAGCCTCTAGGCTGCCAGCGAGTCTTAGTGAGTGCTTTCACTCATTCAGACGCTGGCCACGGTGTTACGTTTGTCCTGAGAAACAACTGCCCTGTAAACGGAGCAGCTGGAGGTGAGGCTGAGCTTTTAAAAAAGGTTGAACTAAGATGAGGAGTTGGTAGGAGATCCTAATATGAGAAAAGCCCGCTAAACACGCAGGGTTTAACCTCAGCAGCCGGCCTGGGTGATGTCTCCCCCGGAGCTCTTGGTTACATCCAAGGTGGTAAAGATCTGAAAGGATAAGGAGAAACAAACGTCAGGCGGTGTAGCTTTATAATGCACGTTTTGCTGGGTATTTGCCCTTTTCAGGAATGCACATTGGACCTTTTCTACTTAGAATTAAATTGGTTAAATTATTTAAATGAAGTAAGACTTTTTTTTTTTTTTAGATTATGTTTTGTGATTTTTACCCATTATTAGATAGTGTGTTGGGGGGGGGGGCACACATAAGCACAAGATGCTTAAATTAACAGTGTCCTGCATTTATTAAAAATGTAGACTTGCGGACCACACTGTTACAAAAACATCAAACAAGAGGCGATTGAGCAGCTTAATGTGCTGCAATTATCACCATACCCCATTAACATAAATGTGTAATGGAAAGGTCTAAGAGGAAGCTAATTAAGGCACAGCATGTATCACAGTGGGCAAAACTAAATACAAATTTACATTTTGATTCAGCTTGCAATCTGCAAAAACTAAACATGATTAAAAACGCTCTTCCACTAGATTGATTAGAAATTAAACAGATTCAGCTGGCCTGAATTTGTTTCATCTTAATACTTTAAGCCTTTGCCTGTGGCCGCCCAGTTTTATTTTTTTCTGACCAAATCCGTGTCTGGTACAATGAGATCATTTACACAGATTTAGACTGTTTTTAGGTTTTTGGTTCATGTAGTTCACAAAGCAAGTCATTTTTTGTTTTCACCACATATTTGGGACCCCAAGTGCAAATCATTCAAATCAGCCTGCAATGTACAGTCAGGACACCTACATCATACACAGCTCTCCGTTGGATTTCACAACCTGTTGTGCAAAAACACGTTTTGCTCTGGAGTGTGTTGTCATTTCCTGGTTAGTCACCAGAATACTGTTGCAACATGCTGAACGTGAAATGTTTAATGAGCACTGGGGACAGTTTAACAAACACATTTTAGACTGGTAATGCTAAGATTAATCCAAAACAACACAATTTAGTGTAATATAACACAAACTGGCCCTCTGGGATAATAAAGACAAGTTAGATAGTTTCATAGAAATCAAAGACTTATTTTATGTCTAAAAAGTGAGCCAGCCTATTCCATCATATGCAGCTGTGTCTTTATTCCTCATCATCTCATCTATTATGGTCTGTACCAAATAATATTAAAAAACCAGGATCAAGAGATCACATGCCACAGAATCCTGGTTTCTAGTAGAGTACTCCAGATAGCATATTCATATGAGTGCAACGCATACTTGGACACTCCAAAAACCTGATCATAACCAGGATACTTAAGTGTGATTAATGAGAATAGGAGGCGTTTTTAGAGAGTGTGGTAATCTGTTGGACACATACAGCTGTGAGTGTGCCATTTTGTCCTGAGCCTGAATGAGGAGCGAGCAGAAGCTGAGCCCTGCCACATAAAGAAGCCACAGTGTCTCAGCTTTGCTACACCTCTGGACGGTCAGCACTACTGCAAGTTTCTTTGTATTCTTAAAAACATTTTTTTGCTCAACTTTTACACTGAAATGTCCTTTAATGTTCTGAAAGTGGCCGTTTGCTGCCAACCCCCCCTCCCCCCCCATTATCCCGTCTTAATCTGTCCCGTCCAATAAAAACCATAAATGGCCAAAATATAATCTTAAAAAGAAAGGAAGATTTTCTGCTGCAGTGGTTTGACGAGTTGCTAAAATCAGATTTGTTTTGAGTCTTAATTTACCCAGAATTCTTAGCAAATGAATCCTATTTAAGATTGTCAAGAACTAAACAGCCTTTTTGCAACAGATTCATTTAGACTAGTTTAGTTTGACGAAGTTTGTAAGCCAGAATGTGACAAAAGTAAACACTGAACCAAACAAGACCACTAAGAGATGGAAGGTGAAAAAAATGAATAAAACGGATATGAAACAACAGAGTTGACCTCTCACCTCAGCACAGGTTGGGTGGATGCCGATGGTGGCGTCCAGCTGCTCCTTGGTGGCACCACATTTCATGGCTACACCGAAGCCCTGCGTCACCTCTCCAGCATTTGGACCTAGATAGTGGAACCCGATGACCCGATCCTACAGCGGGACAGTGTTACAGTAACAACAGGACGGTCATTCGTGTGACACAGGAAGGTACACGAGCTACTGGTTGCTCCAGGCTCAGATTTGATATAGTGCAGTAATAACCGTACGTTGTCCAGTTTATTGCAGATGATCTTAGCGTAGCATTTGTTGTTGTCTCTGCCGGGCACTGTGAACTCCAGAGGCCAGAACAGACTGTGGAACACCTGAACATAGAAACCAAAAACACATTGATGGTCTATTACACAGTGTGAACAGCAAAGTTGCATTATATAAGCACTGAATAACAGCATCACACACAGCAATGTCTTTTAAACCTTTAAATAAATTAAAACAGAGGGAAAGTTTGTTCAACTAAATCTGCAGTCAACGTCTTCTGGGTGTACTCATTAGTACCGTTTAATTCTGTAATAGTACACCACGTACTTTCTGGCTGGCAGACTAACCCATCCACATGCACAAACACGTAGAAATAAAGATCAGCAAATAGTAATAGGCACATTCAGGTTGCAAACAGCAACTTGAAGACAAAATGAATTTGATTGGATGAGTTCTTTAACTGGTCAAAGGCCACACGCACACACACACACACAAACAAAGGCCACACACACACACGCACACGCCTGTGTAAGACCCATAGACTGTTAATATTAATGGTCAAAGCATCCGTTTTGGCAAAGTGCTGCAAATGCGCAAGCAACTTAAACCTGCATTTTATTTTAATTTCCAGCATGAGGAGACACCTGCGTTTGCAAAAAGGAGGTTTTTGTAGAAGTCAATGAAAAAGTGATTTATTACCTCAGTCAACTTTGTCATAACGGATTTATGGTCTCAATCGCTTGTTTTATGTCTTGTGCAATAAAGAATGGTGTTACTTTTTTGAATAATGTCTTGTTGATTTTAAACTCAGCGTTAAAGCAGGGGGTGTTTTAGGGCATTATGATGTGATTGCCAGTAAAAGTGTGTAAAGTGTAGGGTCTCCTCCCTCACTCCTCCCTCACGTCTAAAATCGTCAAATCCGCAACCAGGGTGGCTGCGCCCGCAACGACATACTCGACGACGGATAGCAGATCTCCACAACCCAATGGGTGGCGTCGCACATGCTCTGTCCACATTATTATACAGTCTATGGTAAGACCATACGAAATTACAAAACATGAACAATTGAGTTACAACTTACACCGCGATCAAACAGGGGCAGAGGTAGACAGAAAAGGGAAGGTATTCCAACATGGTGTCGGAATTTTAGAGACATACTGAAAATATGTTCCCGGCCAAATCTGCTGATTTAACAGTGCAACGTGGATTTTGGGAACCCAATTTACAAAGCAGGACTCCTGCCTGTCACAAGGTTCACAGGTGAAACAGATAGGTAATGAATTATTCAGGTGTGTGTGTGTGTGTGTGTGTGTGCGTGTGCGTGTGTGTGTGTGTGACCTCAAGGTTTTCCTGCCCATAGAGCTCAATGGCTCTCTCCTCTGATAGACCACAGGAGCCGTACTCCAGCGGGGTGAAGACAGTGGTGGGAACGTTGATATAGTCACACTGCAAAAACACAGACAAGGACTTACGGTTTGTCAAGGGAAATAAAGTCTCTTGCTGGCATATGTCCCACATTATTTAAGTATGGCACATTTTATGTCAACTGAGAAGAGTTTGAGTATTTTTATGTGCTAAAGTAAATAACCCTTTCAGGTCCAGTAGCTTCAGATTCACATCTGTGATCATAGTTACGGTGTCAAACCAACAACTAATTATACAATACAAATGCAAGTTGGAATTGAATTTCTACGCACTTCCCGGTTAAATTCCCCTTCAGAATGCAACACTTCACTTATTTTCTATTCATATTGATGCATCTCAATTTGTTTTCTTCCAAACATTTTATCACTGTTGGGCTACATAAACAAAAGCTTCACCATTAATATGAATCGAGGGGAAGTCCGACAAATTTACTGACACTTTCATTTATTAATTATAGACTGTGTTTTACCATTCACACAAATGATCATTGTGATGATATGTGTGAGTGTCTCTTAAAGCCGGTGTACCTTAAGCGTTTTGCCCCCGTAGAGGCGTTGTGCCAGCAGCCTGCCAGCCTGGATGGCCACAGGTGTCAGCTCCCACTTGTCTTCCAGAATGTCTCCAATGGCGTAGATGTGGGGCACATTGGTCTGCTCTTCATCGTTGACTGAAATCTTTCCATTCCTAGAGGATGGTACAGAGAGATCAGAGCTTCATTTAAATGTGAATGACTTTACTTAATGCTAGTATTATGTCTTAGGTAAGGTTCGTATACATGCAGCAGTGGCCCGCCCATCCATCCATCACAAGGCAGAAATAAAATGAAGTGAGCCTAAGATCACGTCGGAAAGAATTGAAAAACAAACTATAAAAAGTATTATATAAACCATATATTCTACACTGTACAGCAGCAGAGCAACAAACCTGTTTATGGCCCCGGAACCCAGTGGCCCTCCGGCTGTGTGTCGGCTTCAGAGTACTACCAACGTCACAGGACTGGGTCCATGTGACCCACCGAGCGCTCTTTTAAGCTGGCCTCATGCTGTCTTAATTACTGTTGGCCTAGTTGCTACATTTTCTATACTTCTAATATTGGAATAATTAATCAATTGCAAAATTACTTTATAAGATTGTTTTACCTTTAACTTTTTTTTTTTATTTTTATTTTTTAAGTTTTACGCACAACAAAAGACGACAACAGAAAATGTATTGATAAAAGTAATCAACCAAAATGGAGTCCAGTAATAAATAAACAAACAATATTACGACTTTTAGATTTAGAGAATTAATTTTACGGCATTAACCTTTGTGTTGTCTTCCTGTCGATCGTGAACTTGCTGTCCTTCCGGGTGAAAATTGAACTTATTTTCTTCATTAATTCATTGTCAATAAGTTTGATTTATATGACATTTTACCTAATTTACTAGTTCCAAGTTTAGTCAGGAGGCTGTTTTGAAACTATTAAACAGTTTTCTCAAGGCTTATAAATTGAAAAAAAAAAAAAAACGAAACAAACATTCAATGGAAGTTATTAATTTACCTGCGAATACATCATCTCACTTGGTTCAATTTGGTTGAACCCCCCAAATTTATGACATAAAAAACCCTTTGAAAACAAAAAGGGTTAAAAGCAGCTGCTACAAGGGACTCTTATCTCTCTCCCCCTCCCTACCAAATCTCCCAACAGACTCACTCACAATCACACACCAACACACACACACACCACACCCCAACCCTGCAGTCATCCATGGGATTGAAAAATCTGCTGAATCATCATGACTGTACCACAAGTCTTAAAGGCACAGGCCGCCCCATATAAGGGGATAGACTTATGCAGAAAAAAAGATATACAATGAGATAATAAACTTACTTGGTGTTGACTTTGACCCCTGCCTTGTCCAGGCCAATCTTGTCTGTGCATGCGTCCCGGCCCACTGCTATCAACACCTGAAGAACAAAGAAGTGGATTGTAGTTTAAAAGGATGTTCAATTATGAAATAAAAATGATGATAATAATAACTTATTTATTAGTCCCACAAGGGGAAAATTACAATTGACAGATATTACACAATTTATACGCAGGCCTGAACTACACACACATGCTCAGTACCTATACATGCACTAAATGGAGAGACGTCAGAATGGGGGGGGGGGCTGCCCATGGAAAGGCACCCTGGCAGTTGGGGGTTCGGTGCCTTGCTCAAGAGCACCTTGGCAGCGCCCAGGAGGTGAACTGGCATCTCTCCAGCTACCAGTCCACCACCATACTTTGGTCCGTATGTGGACTTGGACCGGCGACCCTCCGGTTTCCAACCCAACTCCCTACGGACTGAGCTACTAAATATATAAACTAATATAGAACAGTATTCTACAACATTTACAGATGGAGAGTGTGGACTGATCAGTACGTACAGTGTTGTACTCTCCCTCGATGATCTCATCGGTTTCTGTGGACTTGGCTGTCACCTTCAGCTTGCCAGGAGCGCCTGCTTCCAGCTCCTCTATCTGAAACACAGACGCAAGAAAGTCAAAGGAAAACATATTGTGCTTGTGTCTAGTTGAGATAAAACTTATGATGCAAAATGGTCCAGCAGTCAAGCAGATGCTGTATAATTACACCGTTCAAAGTCTGATGAGGATCAGTTGTCCTACTAACAGTATCTTTATGTAAGATTAAAAAATGTCAAATGAAAGGAATCTTTCCTGAATCGTGTGTTGTAATTTTGATGGGTTGGGCAAATTTCTACTGCAGCTAGTCCAACAGGCTTTACATTGCTGTGTGTGTGTGTGTGTGTGTGTGTGTGTGTGTGTGTGTGTGTGTGTGTGTGTGTGTAAATGAAAGGGCTGAATCAATTAAAATACCATCTGGTCAGTCTAATAAACACTCACCTTTACAGGGACGTATTTGCGGAGGAACTTGACACCGTGCTCCTCCATGTGCTCTCCGGCACGGTTGGCCATGTCCTGGTCGAAGCCCCTCAGCAGGATGGACCGGACCATGATGGTGACATCGAGACCCAGGCCGGCCAGGAAACCACCGCACTCCAGAGCCACATACGATGCCCCGATCACCAGGGTCTTTCCCGGGCAGTGGGGCAACGAGAAGAGGTCGTCACTGGTGGACAAACAGACAGGCAGAGAGGATATCAAACAAAGCGAGTGGTGAAACATGAAGCTGCAGTGCAATTCAGCTAAAAATAACTTCTTAAATGTCCATGTGCTTCTCAGTAATAGAGGATTTTTTGGTTAAAAATAATACCATAAGACTTTCCAAGTACAACACATGCTGCTGCGGTTTAAAAACTAACATTTTGACAGTGGCACTCCTCTCTACACACAAAAGGAAGTGACCATGATGGGGTTGTGTCTACTGTCCTACATCACACAACCTTTGGTTTTGAGGTTTTGTAAGAGCAGCACAAGATTATTCGTAGGCTGTCAAAACATCAGCATAATCACCAAAGACACCCGAGGACAACCTTACATAACATTTAGACAGCTGGGAGATTAAGGGATGCCCCGAGACAAAACCACCCGCCGAGGATGAAAGCGTATCCACATCCGTGAAAGGTGTGTTTGTGTATTCAGAGATCAGACCCTTTGGCAAGAGACAATTCTTCAGACATCTGCTGAACCCACCTTCTGATCTAAACATGAGCTCTGAAAAAGGGCTTCCAGTAACACAGCCTGCCATTAGATAGGGTTGGTGTAATGTAATTGTGCCCTCACCTGGTGATACAGTACTCCTTGTCTCCAGGGATGCCCAGGTAGCGCGGCCTCTCGCCTGTAGCCAAGACAAACTTATCCGCAGTGTAAAATGTCTCCTTCCCCCGTTTGTTTGTTGCCTGTCAGAAAAAAGAAAAAAAATGCCTTAGGTGAAGCCTGTTATGTAGGAACAAGTAGGAAAGGCAAAAACAACAAAGCTCTAAGGCATACAAATATTGAGATTAAATGTTTAGCAATGTCTGTTGAAGGCAAACATAGGTTGCCACAACAGGCTAGACATGTCACATCAGACTGGAACCAAACCAGAAATCCCAGTTAAACAACCGTACGTGTGCAAAAAAGAAAGATTTGCACTCTTATCGCAATTCACGCTCTACAGATTAAAAATCGATTTATATTTTTTTGTTTTTTAAATTTTTTTTGCCACGTATACTATCACATGGGGAAAGGAACTACATTAACATACTGTGAATTGTTTGAATTGAGAATAATTTTTGAATAGAAAATTGATATTGTGACATTTTCTGAATCGTGCACCCCTAACTATTAGGGCTGAACAATATTGTGTTTTAGCATTGACATCGCATAGTGCGCATGTGCGATAGTAACATCAGAGGACGCTGCGATGTTGACGCTAATCCTTGGTGCTTGATAGAAAACCAAACTTTCACCCTTCCCCTTTAAGACAGGTAGCCATGTGGGCAGCGTGGGTATGTGACTATGGTCCGACGGGGTTTGTTACGGGAAGTGAGACTCCGTGTGTAGAAAAGTACCGTAGGCAGCAGCGGCCGCTGACACAGTGATGCGCATAGTTTGATGGGTAGTCAGTGAAGCTACAGGAGTCAGTGTTTTATAGTCGCTGTAAATACGAACTAAATCACCTGATTAATGCAGCATAATCACAACATCTGGCCATTTTCCCTGCAGAAAGTTGCTACCAGCCAGGCTGAAGCTAATATAGTTAGTCTAAAGAAACAAGGGGTCCGTCCGTCCCAACTAGCGTTACTGTTTGGAGCTGCGACACTGGAAACGTAACACTCATCTACTACAGAAGTCTGTGTCTGATCTAACTTCATTTCCACTG
>NC_045736.1:29409821-29410066 GCF_008692095.1 Etheostoma spectabile
TTGTTCTTGGATACACAGAGTTTGTTGCTACTGCGCATGACATGCAGGTCTGATCAAATTATCAAAAAACGCTGGCTCCGCTAGTCGACCACAACCTGACATTTAGAGGAAGCAACATGCAGTCACTCATTCATTTTAGCCTGGATTGATTATTATATGAATACAGTGGTGTCTTGCTAGTCAACCAGTGTATTTCTACCTATTTCCCTCCCAAAAAAAAAAATCACTTTAGAAGAGTAACGTTA
>NC_045736.1:29410076-29410309 GCF_008692095.1 Etheostoma spectabile
TTACTTGCTTTGGTGTTTGTAAATTTAAACAAGTTCAACAAAGAATGGTTCACATTAGAAAAGATCCTTTTCATTTTTATCTTCTGTGTAGATGCACTCCCCTACAAAATCACGGCAGTAGTCGAGAATGATTTCTTATTTCCAAATAGAGCTATTTGTCATCTTTTAAAAATTAATCTCTTTTCATATTGCAATATAAACCGCAGAGAAAAAAATATTGCAATGTCAGTTCC
>NC_045736.1:29410328-29420078 GCF_008692095.1 Etheostoma spectabile
CCCCCCCCCCCCCCCCAATATCGTGCAGGCCTACTAACTACTCATTCACCTTGATTTTGTGCGGTTCAATGAACTCTGCATAGGCGTTGACATAGTTGACATTCTTGTCTCTCAGTGCCACCCTGTAGCCCCAGTTCAGTGAGCCAATGTAGTTGTTCACCGCCGTCTTCATGGTCTCCCAGTTGTGCTTCACTGAGAAGAGACAGAATGACGGCCATCAGTGGAATCAGTGCAAGTGGAACAAGTAGAGACTACTGACAAGGTTTGCCTTTGATTTACCGCGGCAAACCGGTGTGATGTCCCCCCTTCGTGACCTCCGGGGCCGGTGCTCTGAGCCCTCACCTGTCTCATCAAACTCCCAGCCGAACTTGCGTGCGTCCTGCACGGCGGTGCCCAGCACGGCCGTCTGGTGCATCAGCTTCTTGGGAATGCAGCCCACGTTCACACAAGTCCCACCGAGACCTGATCCCCACAACAGAACACAATAACACGTGGAAATGGTGAGTTACCGACCAAATTAGATTAAAATATACACTGCATCTCATGTAGGGCGGCAACTAAATTACTATTTTCGTTGCTGATTATGCTGTTGATTTTTTTTCTTGCTTAGTCGATTAGTTGTTTGGTCTATAAAAACATCCCAAAAAACAGTGAAACATGTCTGTTTCCAAAAGCCCAAGATGGCGCCTCAAATGTCTTGTTTTGTCCACAACTCAAAGATATATATTGTACTGTCATAGGAGTGGAAAAAAACAGAAAAAAATATTCCAATTAAAGAAGCTGGAATGAGAGATTTGTTAAAAAAAAATCTTTAAATAAATACTCCAACCAATTAATTATCAAAATAATTGGCAATTCATTTAATAGTTGACAACTAAGTGCTTAATCTTTCACAGCTCTAATCACTTAACTATGTATCCTAAAGTGAAAGCATCTTACCCCAGGTTGTTCCTTTTGGTGTTGGCACAACGTAGTCCAGTACCATGACCTTCTTCCCCAATGCAGCAGCTTCCTATTGTCAACAGAGCCAATGTTACCGCATCACTGCATCAATCCTTGGTTTATTAATATGTTTCTGCAGACTGTCTGAAAGCTGCTGGCTAAGCTAAGCTAAGACTGAAAAGGTGTTGCATTTAATTGTGTCACCTTTGAGCAGGCCAGGCCCCCGGACCCTCCTCCGATGACGATCATGTCATAGTCATAAGCGTCGTCGTTGCCCAGCAGCTTCTGCAGGCTGCCGTCTTTATGAGCCTGACAGAAATATAAACATGTGTCCTCAATGGTGATCAAGTAGTGACAATATGCATTACTAATTTCAAATATAGTCAGAATGACTTATAAACAATGCATATTTAATCAAGCGTTATTAGTAACAGCTGTCCCAGTATGAGTGTCACCATCTCAAGGTTAATCCATTACTTACTCCGACAGGGCTTAATAGACATGTTCTGCCGACCTCGTGTTCTGACCACAGCTCTTCTGTTAATCTAACAATACTGTCTATTAGTTCTGTTTGAACCTGCTATTTGTGCAGATAAAGATTAGGCTACACTATTATTAACATTGTACTATTTATAGAATTAGATTCCAGTGATTGCTGTGTGACCGACGCGTGGCATCCAAACATTTCCAGTTCAATGTTAAAAAATTAAAAATATAGCGGAGTAGTTCAAGAATAACTTTGATTTTTGAACTACGTTTGCCATGTCGCAGTAGCTTAATGTGCTACATTTCATCATGTGTAGTAATTTAAAATGTAAAATGATTGGTAGCTTAGCTCACTACACTTTCCAAATAGCTTGCCCAACACTGCCTCTTGGCACACCTAGATGTTTTGGTTAAGTCACTTCCACTGCTGCCATGTCTGCTTTGACAAAGACCTACCGATTAGTCTTTATCTGGTTGGCCTTTAAAACACACCGCATTTCACTAATCATTTTAATGCAAAGAAAAAATTTAGCTTGAGCCAAAAAGGCTTGTTTTCATAGCTTCTGGCATCTGAATAAGACACTTGATTGAGTGACATGTCATGCTGAGGACATATACACCAACGTTGTGTACAACACAAGGATTTTTAGCACAAGAGAGGAAAATCCCTGTAAGACAGTGAATTAGATGCACACATTTGCTCCTCACCTGCATTGTACTGTCACAGCCGCCAACGTGCGTCTTGTTGATGAAGACATTAGGAACACTTTTCTGTCCGGTCATCTCGAGCAGCATCTCCTGGTAGTTAGTTCCATCCTCTAGACAGAAGGGTTAATGGGGTTTAAGTGAAAGTTAACAGGGTGGTTGAATATTAACTATCCATTCAGTACATCTACTTTTCATATGGAAATGCATGAGTAACACACAACGAATAGGCAAAAAAAAAAAAAAAAAAAAAAAAGTAGGTAGCATGACATCACATTAGGGCTGCAACTAACGATTATTTTATTGTCAATTATTTTCTCAATTAATTGAATAGTTGTTTGGTCTTTAAAATGTTAGAAATCATCATGCTCGTTTGAGATGAGCGAGAGCTGCGCAGAATCGATCAGCGGCGATCGCCATCCGTTGCATGTCGGTGAGATTTGTGTCCGACTTGCTCTGACACTGTGCACACGTGAGCAGCAACAACAACAACGACCTCATGAGATCAAGGCGGCCGCAGTTCTGAGATGCAGGCAATGCAGATGCTTTTCACCGACTGCAAGACCCAGGCGGACCCAGAGCATGCTGGGAAACACCGGCCTCTCAGCTGATTAGTTCAGAATTGACTCCACATACTGATGTTATAAGCATTCCCTTACGTAAAGGTTAGTTGGTTTCTAAAAAAGGTTGGGATGGAGAACAGATTCCTACTTGGAATCGGTTCAAAAGTTAAAATTCCAGTTGAATCGTTTGGTTTCAAAATCATATCCCAATTTAATATGCGCAAGTTTAGGTTTACGTGGGCAGCCAGGTGCTTCTTGTGTTGCATCCATGGAGCGCAGTAAGTGGCGCTCTAGTGTGGCTTTATTTTACATTTAAAAAGCACGGTAAAACTGCAACCCAGCCGTGAATCAAAATAAAACCTTCCTCTTATTTGTAAAAAAAAAAAGTATGCGACCCGTTTCAACTCCACCCCTCAAAGAATCGATAAGAACCGGAATCGAAAGGAAGAATCTGAATTTTAACGATTCCGAGTACAATCCAAACGATGCCCGACCCTATTTTTTAATATTCTGAACATAATCTTAATGGTGATCGAGTACGTCAATCATTCATTGGTTAATCATCAGCATCCCTATATACTTCCTTTATCAAAAACACATGAGACTGTGACAAATGTGCCTCTGCAGGACAGAGCAGCTGAGGTAAGGGTTTACTGAGACACGGCCTCAGGCCTCGGTATCTTCAGTCAGTGACTCAGCAGATTGTGTGCTGCTACTAAAGGAGACAACAGAACAGCTTACACAACGCCTTTACTATATCACGGAGGAAAATTTTCCACTGTGTGGATACAAACGCAACCGTGACAATGCATTTTTTTATTTTATTTACATCATAATAACTGAAGCAAGAAAACACCAGTAACACTTGGCATTCATAAACATTAAATACATAGTAGTTTATAACACTATGATCGGCAACTATTTTGATAAACGTAAAGTTACTTTTTTTTGCAAAAATGTCAGGAAATGCTATTTTCAGCCTCTCAAATACAGAGATTTCCATCTCTTTTCTGTTTTATATCAGAGTAAACTGAATATGTTTGGGTTTCGGACATAAGACATCATCTTGGATTCAGTGGAAAATGTCCATCTCAGTTTCTTTAATTTTCTGACATGTTATAGACGAAACGATTAGTCGGAAAAAAATAATCAGATTAACCAATATTTAAAAAAAATAATCGCTGTCTTTAACGTGCCACTGAACTTTGCAACAAGTTAATGACACATAACAAAATTTAGCATTGCACTTATACTGCAAACTGAACTAATCATCTTAACTTACCTATGAGATCCAACTCCACCACATTACAATCGAGCTGCATTTCTTTGAACAAGTCTTTCACCTACAAAAGAAACAGAAGCGTTTTATTTAGTTATCGACCATATTAAATTTCCTCATGGTAGTTTACATACTCCCTATCCCAAATACACAACACACCAATAAACACCGAAACAACCTTTCCGATTAGCAAAGATTACCTTTAAATTGCTTGATTTAAACATACTGGAAATAGTCCAAATCCATCATTAAACTTAGTCAAAGACTGCTTTGTTTCAATAAAGTCCCATCATGTTAATCATGTTAATCAAGTTAATTGTTAGCTAACGCTCATCGCCTCCCTGTGTGTTACATTGACGAAAGACAGAGTTTAAATACAAATTACATGTGTGCTAACTTTAAAGAATCAAGTGCTACTTTGTAAACAGCATGTGAGTTGTATTGCCAATAAAAGTAGCTAACGTTATGGACTATTATGGAGCTAACTAAGGCTACATTAACTAACTTTAAGAAGCGCGAGCAAGTTCAGATAAAAGGTTAACACGTCTGAGACTTATTGATGATAAGTTAGGCTATCGCTACCAAATATTGACCTATGGTAAATTATATTGAACGTTAACGTCTTGATGCAGTTTTATGTGATTCAGCTGATTTATAGTGAAACACTTTGTATTCAGCCTCCAACGAAGCGGAGTCACTGGGGGAATGGACGAGACAAGGAAAAGCCAGGAATTAGACCAAGCCCGTGTAACTTCGCGGGTGGAAGGTGGAAGTTTCCGACCAGCTAAAGCAAAAATAAAAAACCTTACCTTGATACAAAACGGACAGTAGCTTTTACTGAACACCATCACTTGATTCGAGTCAATAAGCTGCTGTATCCGAGACTTGAGTGCTTTCTTCCCGGTGTCATTTTCGACGGGAGGCATTTTCAAGGTATTTCCGTTTGCCTGCGCAGGGCAAGCTTCAACAGACGGCTGACAGGAGACCGAGGGTGAACCCCAAATTAACCCGCACCAACTCTCTCTTAGTAAACGTACGAATGTCTCTCGGCCTTAAATACTAAAAAAGCAGATGGACCTCCGATTTGAGCTAGCGTTAGGTTTCTCTGCCTCCGCACTCAGCTGCTCGTCTGCCAGACGCGCCAAACGTATTTTACTTTTTCTTCTCTTGCTACTATGGGTGCACTTGATCTGAGCACCATTACATCGGCATCAGTTACCCATAAACCGTGGCTCATCGTTGTTAACAGGAAGAACTCCACCCACACGGTCAATCCCGTGCTGTAAAACGCACGCACATACATTGACGTCACAGGGTTGCCTGATTACATGCCGTTAAGCACTGGAACCACACTGTTAAACTCTACTGTATTTCTACAGTTACTTACCACAAAATGCCCTTTAAATATCGTAATTTTCTTTCCGTTCATTACTGTATATTGCATTGCATTATGGTAGTAACATTTGATTTACAGTGATTTACTGTATTTTTGAATATGCGGTATGTCTGTTGTAAAACAACAGCAGTAGTGATACGTAGTTAAATAAGACAGACTTCATAAATATTTAGTTAATGTTAAAGAAGCATAGAAATTAAATGAAAAATAAATATCTCTCACACTTAAATTATTTCATTTTATAAAGATATATTACATTTACATTTACATTTATTATGCTTTTAGCTGTGAAGGTAATTTAAATTTTGTGATATGACCTCACGACTTCAAAAGATAGCGGGTAATACTTCAAAGGTGTTGAAAGAAGTAGCGGCTCGAGACATCAAAGGGGACCGCTTTGGTCCTGTGCGCAGCAGAGTCCGGTCACACACTCTACTCAAGAGATTGAGCAGCTTAAGGTAAGATCAACCTTGCTAATTCTGGGACATTAAAATCTCTGCTGATAGCCTTCGCAGCGGCGCGACGTTATTACCGACCTGCGTCATAGCTGGGCTAGAGCAGCTGTTAACTAGCTTCCCCCCGAAGGAAAACCAGACGCGCTCCACATTTTCCCGTGTTGAGGATTAGCTAGCTCTAATTACGACGTTCGGTAAGCTAACACTACTCGTTTTACATTCGCTGTTCGGCACATCTTTTTTATTTGTCACACCATTGTCTGAAATACAATGTAACCCATATTCTGGGAGTTTAAGGTCGGTTCTGCTAGCTTATGAGCTTGCTGTTGCCGTATTTTGGCTAACATTACCTCCGGTTAATGCTAACGTTAAACTCCCAATTCTGTTTGTTGGTTTGTCAGTGTTTTAGAATGATTAAGCACAACTTATTACAGCTATATTTGTGTAGTTTTTTTAGCTAAAAAAAGACGTGTGGTAAATTTAATTCATCGTTAACCACATAAGCTCTAGTTTTGGTGCAAATTCAGTGCCTCCGCATTTATGGAGAGCAGTTTTTTGCCTTAGCTTCAGGTTTTGGTCACTTAAACCATCGTGATGTCCAGCAAAGATTGCCTCAGTGCTTACTTTGCAGTAGTATTATTGCTTTCTACCATGGTTATGGTGGAAAAGAAAGATGTATTTTCCAAGCCCCTTGAACTTAAATTGACAGATGTTAAAACAATTATTTAAGGACTCTTATAATGACATGTGATTACTTTTAATACTCACATAACATTCTGTTATTCTAACAATATAAGTTACCTACATATACTGGTTACCTGCAACTAATGCATGCATTTTTTTATCTTGTTGTAATTGTGTTTATAACCCCATGCATGCACTTTAAAAATAATTTTTCATCATTTCAAATGTAGAACAACACCAGTGACTGAGAAGATGGGAGAGAAGAAGCTGGAAGAGAGCTGGCCCCCCATGACCCTCAGGAGCACGTGATCCCTTTCAACAATCTATTCATACAACAAAAAGTATGTAGCCTACAGGTATACGTCGGCAACCTGTGTACTCAAGAATTAGGAATATTCTGTAGACATGTGAAAAAACATCACTAACGCAAACTATAGGTTTTCTTGTGGAATGGCAATGTCCCACTTCCTTAACAGGAACCACAACCATACTTGTTGTGTTTGTGAGTGTGAGTGTGTGTGTGTTTGGAGTGTGAGTGTGAGTGTGGTGTGTGTGTGTGTGTGTGTGTGTGTTGTGTGAATAAAGGGCTGTATTTAAAGATGACTGCTCTTGATTATGAAAATCTTAAACCTGTTTTCTTAAGATTCTTTTAAGGACAACCCAGATAGGGGGCACCAAGTGCACTGCTACTGTGGGTACAAGCTACAACGGGAAGAGTCGTCCAAGAAAGGTGACGAGCATCAGCTCCAGAGTCACCACCTTCCTCCACAGCTCACCGAATTTGAGTGGATGACATCAAACTAGGTAAGCATTTTCTTGTGTGATGTAAAATAGTTAACATCAGAAAAATGATTACACAGTACAATGAAGTGGTGCGGCTACGTACCCTTCCTGCCCAACAATGACACAACAATCCCCTGAATTTACCACTTGTAAGTAGAGGTCACAGTTATGCAGCAAAAGCTACAAAGTGTTGTTTTAATTTTAGTTAAAGTTTTCTTTGTTTTTTTTGTAAAGTCTGAATAGAATAACAATCTTTGAAGTTGGTCCAGTACTGAGCGAGAACACTGTGACCTGCAGCTTTCAAACCGGTTCTAATGTAATCATATAGGGCAAATGTGCGTCTTCATTCGTCCACTAAAAGTCTGTTTTTGCCACTGATGGTGTCAAATATTATTTTAAGTTTCTGACACCCTTTGGAAAGGATCCTAACAGAGTTAACCTTTTACTTAAAGAGGAAGATCCTTAGTTAGATCAGTTTTGTGAAACGGCTCCAAAATCCATCACACCAAACCCATTGACAGACGCAAAGGTAGAAAGAACCTTTGAATTATCTGACTTCACTACTGGTGACTTATTTGTATCTGTCATATTCTGTTTATGCACAAGTTTTAAGTTTGTTAACAGTTTAGATGAGAGAAACTCATGACCATTTCTCTGCTTCTCATACAGTCCAGTATGGACCACCTCACCAAGCATCTCTGGATTGGAGGCTCCATCTTGGCCTCTCTGCCACCTTCCAGAAGATGTGGATCAGGAAGCAACAGTACATGGGTCCGCCTTCACAAATCCTTCTAAGCAGACTGTTCCTCCTTCCAAAGCCCAACTTCAGCTTTGTGGTAACAACCACACCACATTTGTATACATTTGCAAATACAGGTTATTTAGTTTTCTTCGGTTTAAAATGTTCAATTCTTTTTGAGAGTCAATTCAATGTAACTACTTTTGTTCAGACATGTATCCGCCTCTAATGCTGCCCAGTGTTTTGGCGCATATTTAGACATCGTTTTAGTATCACTTGTATGTCAATTGTCTGTTCTTTTGCACTTTCAGTTAAAAAATATCTTGTTCCTGATGTTTTTACCTGAAAATAAAATGTTTTACTTTTGTACATGGCTAAAGTCAATTATTTGAATTTATAAATTCAATAGAATTTATGTAAAATATTTAAAATTGTTTGTACAGCCAATGCCAAATAGTGTATACATTGTGAACCACAATTACAATAAAACTATAATACAGCAAGACAATTTCAGTATATTTAGCAATTGTAATTATAAATGATTACTGTAAGGGTATTATACAGTAAAACTAAGTTACAGTAAGGGTACTTTTTCTACTGTAAAACTAAGGTACAGTAAGAGTATTATACTGTAAAACTAAGTTACAGTTAGGGTATTCTAATACTGTAAAACTAAGTTACAGTAAGGGTATTATACTGTAAAAAACATTTACGGTTATGATACTGTAATCGGGTAGTTACAGTAACTTACTGGCAACGTGTTGCCAGTAAGTTACTGTAAGGGTTTTTATACTGTAAAAAGCAATTACAGTTATGATACTGTAATCGTGTAGTTACAGTAACTTACTGGCAACACGTTGCCAGTAAGTTACCGCAAAAATACAATAAAAAGTCTAACAGTGCATTACATCCTCGAGATATGCTTATTTAAACAAAAGTTTTTAGTTTGACGCATTTACATGAAATATATAAAAGTAAAGATATCCTACTAGTGACGAAAATAGTTGAAAGGGGGCCTGCAGGCACCTCTGGAAGACAGCTACTCCTAAATTAAGATAGAAGAGGAGCGAAAAAGAGCATCTTTGTGTATTTAAGTTTATATTGATAACTACAGAATGTCAAGTAGATATTAAAAAGGTAGATTTCTATTCTTACATTACGTTACGAGTGTTGGTGCATGACTTTGGCAAATAGGCGGTGTTTTAGCGCCATCTGCCGGTGAAAATAGACAATGACAAGTAGCTAACAGGTGCATTTTGTGTCCCCACCATACAACTTCTACCACCTGAACATGGGACTTTTAAACAGGTAGCTAAAAGTGGTAAATACAAAAATGGTGAAATAAAAAGCTAAAAGTTATGCAAAACTGGCTGAAATGGTTAACTAGTTAGCTAAACGTAATGGATAAATAGTAGAAGCATTCAGCTTCCAAAGTAGTAGTAGGCTAGTAGCTGTAATTGCTGTCACTCAAATTAGTTGAAAATGAATAATTTAAGAAGAGGTCTCCCTTGACAATGTCTGGGGGCTCACAAGAGACAGGATAACAAAAAGGAATGGTCAACATCAAAGCAGTCGAATCCTGGTCTCTGTATAACTTTATCTCTGTATAACTTTATCTCTGTATAACTTTATCTCTGTATAACTTTATCTGTATTTATACTTTTCCATTACACGTACTTACTTTTCAATATTATTTATGGTCACAGGTGAACATAACT
>NC_045736.1:29420088-29420172 GCF_008692095.1 Etheostoma spectabile
TTACCTGCTTTCGCATTATCACTTTAATTAAATATTAAATTTAATTTTAGCGTCACTTACAACACTGCAATATTGTTTTCTTGT
>NC_045736.1:29420182-29438560 GCF_008692095.1 Etheostoma spectabile
CTGCACTTTACTTTACAATACCTCATGTGACGCCACTTTACTTTGCTTTACTTTACTTTACTTTACCTTACCTTACTTTGCTTCAGTGTACCTTTCTTGCACATTGTCTATTGTTTACCTGTTTTTCTTGTGTGTTTACTTGTTTGTTTTGCTTTCATTGTAGAGAATTGCTGCTGTAACAAAGGAATTTCCCCGCTGTGGGATGAATAAAGTATCATCTAATCTAATCTAATCTAATCTATCTAATCTAATCCTGAGATTTCTTGATTTCTAATCCCTAATATGGTTCAAACTCCTTAAATGTGCCTAGTCTGATACATGCTCTTAAAATGTTTGATAGTTTCAGAGCGGCAGAGGACATTTTACAACTGTTTTGGGCTTAGAAGCGCTCCTTGTGACAAACACATTGATCTCCATGTGTGAACTGCACCTTTAAGAAAATCAAATAATCTCAGTGATATTTAAACTAACCTTTGCCTCTTGATTTGACTTGTTCTTTAATAACGTTTTCAAAGTAAACTACCACAACCCACAAATGCCCACCCACCCACCACACACACACACACACACACACACACACACACACACACACACACACACACACACACCAAATACAAATGTTTTTTAGAGCATAGTCTACATTCTCTAAATTTGATCTCCCCATGTGTAGATATTAATCCCCTTTATTTACTTTTGTATATATGGTTGTGTGTGTTGTGTGTGTGTGTGTGTGTGTGTGTGTGTGTGTGTGTGTGTGTGTGTGTGTGTGTGTGTGTGTGTGTGTGTGTGTGTGTGTGTGTGTGTCTACACCTATAAGAGTACAATTAGAATGCCATTTTAATTTGGTAATTTGGGGTCTTTTTCAGTGACATTTTGCAAGTGAAGCCCCGGGCCCTCCCCCCCTTGGGTCCCTAGGCCTGTGGCTGGGAGGCCCGCTCAGTAATCACTCCATACCTACATTTTGTGTTTTTTAACTTACCTACATTCTTTTTTACACCAAAATAATCAGTGGTTTTTCCACACACATTTACACGTCTTTAGTCAATAGGCTACAATTAATTATTTCTATCAGGAGGTTGGAAAGATGTACGGATTAAGGCCAAGGACACAGGTAATTTTCAAAATTTTCAAAAATGTCAATCAAAGGACATGTGGGCTAGCCATAATTGTGTTGTTTTCTTTATGTGAAGTAGCAGGCCTCATTGGGTTGGGACATAAATGTTAGTCACACCATGGTGATAAGCAGATGTGTCAACAATGTGTAACTCAGCAAACAGTGCAGCTCTGTATAATATAATATAACAGGCCATATGGCCTCAGAGTTATGAAATATGAAACGATAGCCCACATGAGCCTTGTACATATACCTTACTTAATCCCTTATTTGGATCATGTACTATGATTCTGAAAGATGTTTGCTGAGGATTTTGTTGTGTTGGTTTTCTTGCCTGTAACTTCTCAAATGTAACCTACTCAAAAAGTACATGTTCCTATTCATCAAGTGATGTTTTTTTAACATGTTCAAAATTAACTATATTAAAAAAAAGCTTTATCCTATTTTTGTAGGCTATGTGTCCTCAAAAAGAAAGATTTTTTGAGTCACGTTTGAAGGCAGCGTCTCAGCCACTACACTTTACACTTATTTTTTATTATCATCTTTACATTTTACAAACGTGTTAAACATTTATTGAACAGTTTGGCATCAGGAAAAAGTAACAAAAAAAATAAAAAAAATAAAAACTTTCTATCCAGTGAATATTATAGATTAGTTTGAGAAAGAAAAAAAGAAAAGAAACAAATCTCAGCCACTACACCGCTAATCCGCGGCCCCCCTGTTGACGTCACGTCGCTGACTCAGGTACGCATCATCACAGAAACGTAATCTACTACATAATTTTCAGGTGAGTGTCGTTGGATGACTTCCACCTTTACAGCGAAGTGCACTATTGCCACAGCGTAGCCCACGCGATGGCTGTTCAACAGATCGGGACATGCAGAAACAGTTCTTCATAATAATTACTTTAACAAGTTTGGACATGAGCAGATCCCACGGATAGGGATGTAAATAACTTCATTCCTAGCTGGGATTGTAACACCGTCCGTGTGTGTGTGTGTGTGTGTGTGCGCGCGCGCGCGCGCGCGTGTGTCTTGACACTTTGTATGTTGCTCCACCTCCATTGCTTTAAATTTAAGTCGCTATTCAGCCGCCGTGAAGCAGTTTCTCAAGAGGAAGCAGGCAGTAGGCGGACTGTTCTCTTAGTGAGGAGAAACGGAAAGACGATTGACGATGGCAGAGAATAACAAGACGGGCCCAAACCTCCAGGCTGGAGCTGGATTCCTTGCCAAGCGGGTCCAGAAGTCTTTAAATCGAGCTCAGGAGAAGGTGAGCCAGGGAAATCAACTTCCTAAAGTTACTTTGGGTCCGTTTAACTTCCAAACTGTACAGTAGAAGCACTGTCATTAGTTTGGTGCGATATGAGACCAACTTATTGGAGCTTTGTCATCCAGCTTCATCCTACTGTAGTAGGGTATTTTAAGTCATTAGACGCCCTGATGTCATAGGAAACAGACTTTTCTTCAAGATTACTCAAGGGTTTCTTTGGAAACATTAGATGAGGCATCTCTGAAGGGTCTGTAGTTTTTTTAGTATGCAATTTACAACAACTGGTCTCCCAAATTGGGAAAAACAGCTCTTTCG
Source organism: Etheostoma spectabile (assembly GCF_008692095.1). Taxonomy (NCBI): domain Eukaryota; kingdom Metazoa; phylum Chordata; class Actinopteri; order Perciformes; family Percidae; genus Etheostoma; species Etheostoma spectabile. The sequence goes on from NC_045736.1 coordinate 29,422,881, forward strand.
GGGGATTTGTTTGTTGTCTTGTTTCCCTTAGTAGAAATTGTGAAATGAGAGAATGTGTAAGATGTATTAAGATTGCTTATGAAATATGTTGTTATGTAGAGCAGCTGTGGTAATTTCCTAATAGTCCTGTTACCTAGCTCTGTGCCATGTTGTGGCTCATAATGAAATGTTCCATGGGGGGGGGGGAAATCATGTTAAGCCTATTTGCTGGACCTCATCGTAACACAGTGTAAGAACATGTGATACTTCAGAAAAGGGAAAAGCTCTCTATGCAAGCTGCGAACCATGTCATCTAAGCCTTGTCTATTGTATGTTGTTAAACTGTCTACATCTGAACGACTGGACTGTAAATCTGATGCATCAATAAAACTGTAGCTTGGACTTTCCCGTTCTAAGCATCATTCAGGACTCTACAGCTGCGTGTGGACACAAAAGCTGCCACTTCCTGACTGTGCACTTCCTCTCGCTTGCTGAGCCTTTCTCACTCAGTTTGTGGTTGACTTGTTTATTTCACCGCTTTGCCTTGAAAAACCAGCTACAGAAGTTTGCCTGTAGTCAGTAGTTGCTAGACCGAAGTCTATTTTGGGGATTCAGAGATATTTTTTAGTGTGTAAATCATGGATAATGGGAGCATAGGTCTATACATGATAATGAGAGCCTTTGTTGCAGATTTAAAGTTAAAGGTCATGCGCTGTGGTGTTCAGGCTTTCAAACAGCTGCATGCAGCAGTCTATGAAGGCGTAATAGTTTGCTGTGTGTGCCTAATTCTCCTTTTTAATCAGTCTGGCTAGTAATCAGTCATGCTAGAATCCTATGTCTATGTGAGGTTGAAACTTACTGTGACCCTGTCGTCCTCTCAGGTCCTCCAAAAACTGGGCAAAACCATGGAGACCAAGGATGAACAGTTTGAGCTGTGTTTCCAGAGCCTCAACAAACAGCAGGTACAACAACATGCCATCTTTTTTTAACCCTCACGTCGTCCTCGGGTCCAATTTTACCCATTTTCTTCTCTATCAGAAATTTGTGGTTTCTTTCAACCAAATTGTCAAAAACAATAACCTATCAATCTATCTATAATAACAATCTATACAACACTCTTCACAAGTAAAATAAATGATTTAGTTCACTACTTTCATTGAATTTGGGTGTTTTATTCAATTTTATAGCATTTAAAAATAAATTCATAAAAGAATGTTGAAAAAGGTTACGAATGTCGGAAAAAGCTTCAAAAACGTGGAAAAAAAACAACAAACATTCAAAAAAAGCAGAATAAAATTGACAAAAACATCAGAAAAAGTGTTGAGTGGTTGACCAAAATTTTAAATTTTTTAAAGTTTTAATTTTAAATTTTGACCCAGAAAAACAACGGGAAGACAACACAGGGGTCAACATGAAAAGGTCTCTCTACATGCTCACTTCAAGACTCAAAAACGTAACTGTTCTATTGCTGCTGTTGCGTTGAGATGCCAACGCACAAGTTCAGACGACCAGCTCGGCCTTGAGAACAGGAAATACTACAAAGATGAAGCTCTTTCTTAGTTTCTTATCTATTCTGCATACATTCTGCTTGTTATGTCTCCTCTAGATATCTGTACACAAGCATTACCCTTTATATTATAATAAATGAGAGAGTGTATGCTCAGATTCAAGAAACTATCCACATTAAAGATGCCCTGCCACACGTATTTCATTACTTTGTGGTAATGTCTGAAGTTCTACCATAAACTCTGTAACATTGTTTGTGTAAAAAATGCCTTGGTTGTCTTGTTTCAAGCCATTCTAGTGTTGTATGGAAAGCCTGCAGGAAGACTCAGCTAGATTTGGGCCAGTTCTAATTCAAATTCAATGAGCTAAGCTGGCTATCAGCCTCCTTTACCCAGTGCAACTGGGTGAGCTCATGAATATTAATGAGCTCAGGCAACATGACATCAGACTGACCAGTGTTTTTAATTGGCCTGATTTCTCTGCTTATTTCTTTTTAGAGACTAGATCTGACAGAGGAGGTAGCAGTTTATTTTCACATTCACAACATAATACAAACACAAATGGACCTAACATATAAAAAAGAATGCAAATAAAAACATTTTGTGTGGCAGGGCACCTTTAAGGGTCATGAACTAACTTGGCCCAGTTTTGGTCATTGAAAGGACATAAAATGAGACTAACATTGGAAAGAGAAAATTACAGTCATCCTTTTTACAAATAAAGCTTAATATAAAAGAAATCAAAAGCACCATCACACAGTGTTATACACTCAGGGGCTATGTTGCCACTGCCTTGCTTGGTCTGGTATGACCATTAGCTTTATGTGCTAATGTTAGCAAACTTAAATTCAATGTCAAGGTTTATTGTCAGTAAGGAAACATGATGAAGTTCTTCCTTTACTGTCCACAGAATGTCAAACAAAATCTACAATATGTACCACAAATACACAAAATGTATGTACAAAAATAAAGCAACAATAGTAATAAGCAGTGCAAATGTTAAATATGGCTTTATAATGGAAATGTCTCACTTCATGTCTCATTTCTACTTGTGCTACTGTTACACTGTGTTTTAGCATTCATCATTATGTCGTTATTGTGGCCACCATTACTGCTGTCAGGCTAAAAGACCATAGCCTACAGTAGGTTCACGTTTACGTTGCTCAAAGCTTATTCAGTTTTAAATGCAACAACTGTGGTACATATTGGAGGGAAACTGACGAGGACAAGCAGGAAGGAAGTCTACACGCTGACAAGACACACTGCTTTCACTTCACCACAACCATCACCACATCTGATGTTGTGATTATTTTTTTTAAACTTGACGTTGTGGTAAGCATCAGATAAGGTGGATAATATGCAGCTTGGAACTCGATACAGAAAACTTTACACCGTAAACAATGGCAGCCTGCGCTCAAACAGTAGCACACTTATTTTAACATTTGATGTCATTAAGGGAATGACTAAGCATAAATGGCTCGGATCGGCCACAGAGATACTGTTACTGGGTGTCACCGAATTTGACTTTTTCGTAATTTATGTTTTGCTTCTGCACACAGAACGATGGAAGCAGGCTGTTTAAAGATGTCAAAGCCTACCATGCAGCGGTAAAAGGTATGGTCATGAAAGCATATACAGGGTATACATACACACAGCACAGTGTTAACTGAATGCCACTCTTTGCTCTGGAGAATTAGTGAATAATAGGGAAGTGGATTTCTTCTATTCTTGGATCCTGTGTCTGACTTTTGCAATTCTGTCTGCGTTGCCGTGTTGTACAAGAACAAATAAAACCCTGCAGGGAAAATGGCAAACGCAGCATTGCATATGTGATTCATGTGCAAGAAGCTGCTGTGTTTTTGGTTTTGTCAGCCGTTGCTCCTGCATTGTGAGCTCCAGACAGGAAGGCCGTGTTGTTCTGACCTTCTTGGTGTGGGTGTAGCAACAGTGCCACAAACCCTAAAAACATTACCACCACAATGCACTGCACTGCTGATGCTAGATGATAAGATCTTTATGCAGTTATGAATTTTCTTTCCAAGATTTTTTTTTTTTTTTGGTCTAACAATTTTCTGTTTCTTTCCGCAGCCATGCATGAGACGTCCAAGCGACTGTCCCAGACGTTGCGAGACATCTACGAACCAGACTGGAATGGAGGGGAGGACCTTGCTGTCATTACAGAAGTATGTTCATAATGTGTTTTTTTTTTTTTTTGCATGTTTGCTTCAACAGTAATCTGAAAAATTAGGTTCCACCAAGCAGGTGTAAAAACAGTTTGAAATAATTCATATTTTTATTTATAGTATTAATTCATAACAAGAGTTATCTCGAGACACTTTACAGATAGAGTAGGTTTAGACCACACTCCATAATTTACAAGGACCCAACAGACCCTGGCTCTTGGTAGGCGGTGTCTGACGGGCCGGTTGCGGTTGAAATGAATAGTGACAATAACTGTCACAGAAACAGATAATGGAACAGGGACTTAAAAAAAAAATAGTAGTTTGTAGTTCATGGCATAGCTAGCTACTTGGGACCAAATTAGTTGCTATGAAAATACATGCATTAAGACTGGAGTGGTTCCCATTTCACCGGAAGGCATCTATGTACAGTACAGGATAAAGCAGCGTCAATCAGTTTTATGGCTTTTTCTTTCAGTTTTTATGGCTACTTGGGTGCAGAATTCCCAAACAAGCTGCACATCACACACATTAAACATTTTATGGCCTTATAAAGTTTGATGGTTAATATGTCAACGAACAGATACTTATTTACAGATCCAGCAGCAACGCCAGCATTCATTTGGGATCATGAACGTTGTCCAGTTAGAAAGGACCCACCGCGGTGACGTTTTTGGTGGAGCTGTTCATTTAATAGTTTACTTGGAAGAAAGTGAACGTTTACATCAAAACAACAGTATGCGCAGTTAAACTGGACGGGCCCAGTATCCGCTGAATAATTCTACTTGTTGTTAAATTGCAGTGTGAGCTGCAGCCAACGAGGGGCGCGTTTGGTGGCAGGATAATTGAAAAGGCAACCGCAACTTCGTTGTGCATCTGCACTATTACTACGACTGTGATACCGACTAATAGTCTGACATGGCGGACACTACAAAATCAACAGAGTAAACACTGATGTTAATGTTCAAAATGAAATGGAACAGTAAAGTCACATTTGTTTTCAGTTTGACGAATTTGTCAGAAACCAATGCAGTGCCCGTTCAAAACGTGCCAGTTGGTAACCGACCGATTGCTTGGCTTCTGGTATTGCTGCTTGCAGCTTTCTTGAGAACCCATCTCTGAAATCAGCTTCTCACTTGACACTACGCTTCCTTGGGTCCTGAGCAATACATCTGCCAGGTCATAGTTGCGTCTCCTAGCAATGCTAGAGTATACACTTCATTTGCCGACTGCTAGCTACTTGGGACCAAGCTATTTCCAGGATCAAACCTGTCATTCCAACTTTTTACATTGCTGATGCATGAAATGTTTGAGTTACCTACAATGTACAATTTCCTCTTTCCTTATCTGTTCTTGAATGTACAGTACACCTGCCAAATGTGGGGTCAAACGGGTGAGCGGTTGTTGAGAAAATCTACAGACGACATGTAATAAAGGAGATTTTAGTTAAACCGATTTGGACGTATGAAAAACCATCATGAAATATTGGAGCTCAACTGAAAAGAAATAGCATGTTGTTTTGTCTGCTACAGCATACCTTTCTGCTCTGTAAATCATCTAGTCCTGTGTTCTCCTTTTAGAAAATAAGTCTGTAATACAATTTTTTGCTTTCATAACGGCTCCCCTTAGTTTTGCATTAATTCGATGGAATACCGTACCGATAGCCGTCAATACTTGGTTATCGACGACGGAGACCTTATTTGGATACGGCCAATCAAATCTTGCACATTGCAGTAACGTCTGTGTTCTGTCATAGGCAGAGGACAAGGTCAAGGAGCCAGAGAGCAGACACAGCAAGAGCCACACACTGAACAACACCCACATTAGCTTTCCTTATCTCACAAACATGGACACACGTCTTGTCCTCCCCCTCAGCTGGTTGAACGAGTCATCAAACACATTCACCGGGGAAAAGTGCACTGCTAATGTCTTTTCACAGACTAGATCTTACTTTTCTTTTTTTAACAATAAAAATAATAACGTTAAATGGTGTCTGTACTTAAACTTGTCTTTGACTCTGCATTGGACCAAATATTTTAGTTGATCTTGACCGAGTCCAGCTCTGGTGTTTTGCTAAAGTTTACTGTTCAGTTCAAGAATGGGAACATTTCCATTTTTTTTGGTGACACCTTTGTTGCTTGTTATCTGTCACAATTTCCATCGGCAGGGCAACATGATCTTGTTACACCAGAATAACATCCAAAATGTGAAGTTGCACTTCTGCTTTAGGGAACGTCAGTGAAATTGTTATACTTAAAGTAAATAATTTGGCCTAATATGATCCTTTAGTGTGTAACTCTGCACTTCCTTTTTGATTATCACACATTAATAAAGCAAAGTGATCCTCTTTAAATTAGAAGATATACCATCTCTGGCATCAAAAATAATAAACCGGTAAGGAAGTGGTTTTGATGAGGATTCTTTTGTCTGTCTCGGTCTTGACTGTCTCTTATTTGGACTCTGTCTCGACTAGTCCTGGCCTTGGACTTGTCAAAGGACTCTACAAAGGTGGACTTGACTACAGCCCTGTCCTTGCTTAAATAATGTTCATGGTTTGGTCAAAATTGTTTAGTATTTAGAGCCACTTGTTACAGTTTATCTGATGCTATATGACGTTGCTCCGTTGCTGCCCGAAATTTGGCCGGATGTCCATTTTCTTCCAGTCTCTTTGTGTTGGCTTTCTAAATTCTGGTCATTTTTTAACATCATTTATTCATGACTAAAGTAGGCTGTAGTCCACTTGGAAGTTGGAACATGTACCATTGTAACATCTCACAACTCTAAATAGGCCTAGGCATACACTTACTCATTTAGCCTATAAATAGGCCTAATTGCCAGAAGCCAGCCTCCGTTTCACCTCCTCAGTATCCATTTTTGCGTATCACCTGGCTGCTTATTTGCCGCCTGACCCTGGAGCGCTAGCCCAAGCCTGTGTAAAATGATAGAAATTAAGACCAAAGTCGACCAAACCTGTCGGGTCTCGTTGGGTTCAGGCAAAGATCTTTAGCTTTAACGTGGACTTGCCAGACCCTATTCCGCAGCGCTGTGGAGGAAGGACTAGCAGAGCGACACTAATGTGATGTCAACTATGTATCTTAGAGTGAAGACTTGCTGTGGAACGACTACGAAGAGAAACTAAGTGACCAGATAGTCCGCACCATGGAGAACTATACGAGCCAGTTCCCTGAGGTCAAGGTAATGATGATGCATTTAAACTTGAATCAGTTCCTGCTAAACTGCATCCAAATACTAGAATGTGCTTCCGGGCCTCTTGGATTACACCCGTCTGATTTAGATGACACACGCAGTTATCCATTCTCTCACTGCCGGACGACATACTCACTTAAACTCTTTGTGTTTTAGGAACGGGTCGCCAAACGCGGTCGCAAGCTGGTGGACTATGATTCAGCACGTCACCACCTGGAAGCGCTCCAGAGTGCCAAGAAAAAGGATGAGGGCAAAATAACAAAGGTAGCGTTAGTATAACACCACACAAAGCACAGAAATAACTTGTGTGCAACAAGTGTTGGCTGATGAGAGTGGTTTCCAGTTGGAAGTGTTTTATACAAATCTACTTTTGAATCCTCATCAACAGGCAGAGGAAGAGTTCAACAAAACCCAGAATGTCTTTGAAGAAATAAATAACGAGCTGAGGGAGGAGCTGCCGGTTCTCTATCAGAGGTATGGTTGAATTTAACATGGTCGGAGATAACACTTTGTAGATTTTCATAGTCTAGGTTTTGGATCCCAATAAGTAAAGTAAGAATATCTGTGTATGAATGCGCAAGGGTCGTATTGGGCATTCAAGACTAACAAGACACAGCCGGGTTATTTGGAACATAAGCCAAATGCAAAGTGTGTGCACATATGCAAATAAGCAATTTAAGTGGTTTTATTATTTAAAAAAAAAAGAAAAAAATCTTGATCCATTTCCCACCTTTTTTGGGTAGGTGTTCAGATACTAAATGAGAATAAATCTGAAATTGCACGCACACAAGCACACGCATTATTATGAAAGTAAGATCATGTATACTTCCCAGTGGGAAATTTACCTTGTACATCAGTCTCTGCAGTATTAAATTACAGCAAAAAAAATGATAGAAATGCAGTATTTTATTGATTTTTGCATTATTATTATTTAAAAAGTGGTTAATGCCAATATTAGACAGAATAATGACACTAAATGATGGGAGAGAGGGATAGAAAATGATGTGCAACAAAGACTGGACATACTCTGGGAACTTTATGGTTCATGGTCTGCAGCTTTACCAAAAGGTGAAAAAACTTTCATGACTTTCATGATGAGAGTACAACAAAAAAGAAAATGTGGGTCAGTTGTGTAAATGAGCATTTCCGTCCTGTACAGGTGGAATTAGTGCAAGCAGACATTTCCAAATGTGTGAATAACTAACAACAAAACTGAGCTCGGCTTGCAACATATTTTAGAAGGTCATACAAATTAACTGAAAGATGAACTGAGAGCTATTCTTTTGTCTCTGTAGCCGGATAGGTTGCTATGTGACGGTGTTCCAAAACGTATCGAACCTGAGAGACGTCTTCTATAAGGAAATGAGCGTGGTAAGATATAACGCACATCCTTTATTTCCTCACGCTCATACATGGTAAAATATTTAAGTTGAGGCTGGGCGATATCACAATATCACTGACCAAATACCTCGATGTTGATATTGTGGAGTTGACAGTTGGTGCTTTAAGAAAATTACACATACATTTTAGATAAAATAATCATCAATAATGTGGATATAATGACTAAGTGGTTAAATGCATATAGAAGAACATCTAGAGCACTCTGGTAAGTTCAGAAAGGGAAATCACTTTACTTTAATGCAGCCTTTAAGAACCAGGAAAAGACACCATTTACCACACAAGGATATCACGATATCCAAAATCTAAGATGATCTCTAGACTCCTACCACGATATCAATAAAATATCAACATATTGCCCAGCCCTAACTTAGGTGTGGAAAAAAAAAAATCCCATGATATCTATTCCAACTGCATCTTTAAATATAAGTATGGTGTTTCAAATTTGTGTGCTTATGTTGGACTTTGTGTTGCAGCTGAACCATGACCTGTACAATGTGATGAAGAAACTGGAGACTCAACACTCGGGAAAAGCTTTCATCATCAAGGGTCTCAACAGGTACCGTAAGGCGCTGTGGAGCACAGGTTTCCTCATCTGTGGTTACAGTGTTCCCAACAAGAATATACTGTCTAGTAACTAAATAGCACACTTTCAAAATGAACACTACAACACTATTCAGGTAGACTTTTACCTACACCTATCTATGTGTAAGCCCAAAAATAATGAATGGACTTTTCCTTCAAATAGCACGTCAAGCAAGTCAAAGAAGAGAAAGTCCCTGGTTATCTCCAATCCCATCCCTTGCAACACAGCTTTCCCAACCGACCACGTCTCCATGCATTCCTCCACTGAAAATGGAAAAGACGCTGTTCCCTCTTCCACTGTCAAACGAACTGAAAGCATCTGTGAAGAAACCGGCCCGCCAGAAGAAAGCAGTGTCTCATCCAAAGATGTCAACTCGTCAGACTCCGATCTCAGCTCCAGCGGTGCCAACACACCTAAGAGGCGGTCGGTATGTGACAATGACAACGGCAAGAGGAGCACAGGGAGTCAAAGTCCAGCGGAGGTCGATGCAGATGCAGTCGCAGATGCAGATGCAGTCGCAGATGCAGATGCAGATGCAGATGCAGATGCAGATGCAGACGCAGACGCAGACGCAGATGCAGATGCAGATGCAGATCCAGACGCAGAAGCTGAACTTGCGGCAAACCAGTCAGATGACTCCGGGGTAAGTGTACCAAAGTCAGAGGCGGAAAGTCAGGAAGTGTCCAATCCCTCTGACTCTGCAGATAGTACCCCCCAGAGTCCAGAGCAGGAGAATGTGAGTGATCCACCATCAGTGAAAGAAAATCCCAAACCTGTACCGGTTCCTGCCCCTCGCGTCTCCTTCCACTCCAAAGATAGACACCCCCTCTTAACCGCTAAGGAGCAGAAGGAGACGGACGAGGAAGAATCAGTCAACCAGGAGACAGCTGACCCGGGCCATGACTCCAGTTCCCACAATCCACCAGGCTTTCTTTACAAGGTACATGACTACAATTAAAGGAAGACTTTAACAATTTGATAATTTAAGTTTCATAGCTTGCTTTCTGATGCTGAGATAAGAAGATCCATCTCATGTCGTGTCTTAAAAGAGTGCTCCACCAATTTAGCATTGCACTTCTATATAAGAGTCTGACTGATGGACTGTTTGGAGAGATATTTTTTCTTTTATTCTATGTAGTTGTCTAAACCTGACTACATTACCCACAATGTAAAAAATTAATTTCTCCACAACCCCAGTTTGCGCAACATTTTTTTCTCAAGTGCAGTAGTACTCCCCAAAACCTGTAATCATACTGTGATGTGTGCATGTGGTGGAGTTCCCCTTTAAGTACAGAGCTGGAGTCAGTATGTTGGCTTAATGTAAAGACCGGTCATGGGGGGGGGACACCTTGCCAGGCTAAAGTTTAAAAGCTTGGCCTACAAGCACCTTTTTTAAATTTAAATGAATATTTTTTTGTGCATGATGATGACCTTCCGAAATATCTGTTTCTACCTCCACTCCAAGACAAAGGATGTGAAAAACATGACCTTTTTGTAGTTGCTCGCAATATTTGAAAAAAAAAAAAAAACAATTGTACTGAAAGTCCCTGATAAAAACTTTTGCCTGTGTTTTTTTTCTGTGTATTTGTATGTATCCACAGTCTCAGGGATACTGTGTTTGCAAATATTAGTACTAGAAAACTGTTTTAAATCTGTGAGCACCGCTAACAAAATATGTTTACCTCCCAATGTATTGAGTTGGAACACATCTCCGATATCTCCAAACCTGGAAACTGTTATTTAAACCTTTAGGTGAACTGTTTTAAAAGTAACTTTGTTTTGTTTTTTACACCAGGGGGTGGCGTTGGAGAGCCATGCAGCGTCTGAAGACGGTCTGCTCCAGTTTGAACAGGGCGACATCATCTTGGTGCTTGCTGACACTCTAGAGGTTTGTGTGCGTTCTTGTACAGCAGCGCTCACTTTGCTGTAAAGTCTGCATCTTTTTGTGGATTGTGGACTCCTCTCTGGCTCTTAGCCGCTTCGTGAAAGGAAACTCTCTGAACTTTTAGTGCCATTCGGACTTCTGATGGGGCTAAAAAGACAGTTTGTGAATCTGACCCCAACATTTTGTGTCAGTCCTCTAAATAGAAGGAAATCGCACCAAAAGAAAACACTCGTTGACAAATTATCTGATCAAAGGGTGGATTTGTTGTCTTAAAATCTTACATGTGTTACATGTGATGTCTTGCAGCAGGAAGGCCTGGTGAGGGGGATCAGGGAGGAGAGCTGGAACCAGCACAGGGAACTACAAAACCACTCTGGGATCTTCTTGGAAAAACTCCTCCGGCCTGTCGATGCAGAGTGAGGCAATAGTTGCTCCTTGGTCTGTAATTCTGTTTTTTTCCTTTTTGAGCAGTTGGTGATTCCTCTCACACCCCCCCCCCCCCCCCCCCCCCCCCCCCCCCCCCCCCACACACACCACCACACAGGGCGTGAACCCATCTGTTGTGTGTGCAGAAGCTGTACAAACAGATGATCACAAGTCCCACGTGGTGCCTCACATGCTATGATGTTGCAACTTGTGGAACAAAAGTGACGCTTTAGAACATTTTGTAAGAGATGTTTGGATTGTTTGATGTTACAGTATTTTTGCTCTTTTTGGATTTTCAAAGTTTTTCTGTGAAACACTGTGAAGCAACAAACGTTTTTTTTATACAGATGATGCAATGATCTTGTGTAAAATTTTCAAATAAAGTTCTAAAATAAAGAGAAGAATATGTCCTTGTATGAAATTCTGCGGATGTGAAACAGCAAGGTTTAAACAAAGGAAATTGTTGCTGTAGGACTGCAGATAAACAGCCTGAGGTTGGGAAAAACTACAATGATTCACCACAATGGAATGTGAAAATATTGTCAAGACCTGGTAACTGCGACATGCTGACTGACTGACCGAGATGAGTTTACGGAAGAAAGGTCTGTCATGTATAAAAACATACTGAGCTGGGCCTCACTTCTGGTTTGACAGTTCTACTGTGTGGAAATCAGAGCCTAAAGTGTGTTGGAGTTTCTACTTAGCACCAGCTGGTTGAGAACAATAATTTATTAATTTTTCAAGGGAAATGTCACTCTTAGAACACACAAGCTTGAATTACACACACATGCTCAGTACCTATACATGTACATAGTTCCCAACCCAACTCCCTCCAGAATGAGCTGCACCCATCCAATGATGAGGTTACACCAAAAGGGGGAGTTGAAGGGTAGGATAGAGATAACTGTAGCTAGAAGGCAGCTGTGGATCATGGGCTGGGATTGTCTGGTTGGGTTTGGTGCCCCACTAAACCCTGAATATAATGCTTTACTATAAAGGAAGTTCATACTAAGGTATTTTGAACTTCTAAAAGTAATTTTGAAAAAAGTATTGCTTTCAAGTACTTTATAGAAGACTGCTCTCATGACCTCAGTAGAGTGGGGATACCTGAACCGAGCCCGACGGGACCAGACGGGCCGGGATCAGACAGACATTTAGAAATGATGTTTGGGTTTGTTTTGGGCTTGGTGACATCAGCATGATAAGGAATTTGTTGTAAAATGGTGCAGTGGCTCCTTTGGGAGGGGCTAGTGTGTGTGGATGTCACCTCAGGTGATCAATGAGACAAACGTCTGCAAAGTGGGAACCACTTTTAAAAAAAAAAAAGGATGCCCGGGGTCTCTTCGGTTATCAGATGTTCCACTGCTGCATGTATCTGTCAAAGTCTCTATTATTGGAGTAAACCTTATTCTGCACCATTCCTGCTATATGAAGTCACCCCAGTGACACAGGGACTCAGTTTAATATTGGCCTAACTCCTCTTTGCCCCTGAGTCCAGGAAGCAGAGCATGAGATCAGTTTAAATAGCAAAGTTAGAGTTTTTATTTGATTTGCTTATGAAATAACATCTGGACATGAAGTGGTTAACAGCTTAAACAGCCTCTGGTTTACAGCTGTTAGGTTTTGCCAATGAAGCAAAGCTAAAATATTTACCATAATCATTACTGGTTAACTTACAGCTTACATGTTTTCAGGTTTATGTCGGCATGGTCACGGGTTGATATTTTCTTGGTGCTTCTTATCAAAAACAGAATATTGAAGTAGTTATGTTGCACCTCCTTTCTGAACATACTTTATTCTCAACTTCCTTAACAAAAACATTCTTTCTGTTGCAGTGAAAATGTGCCAGTGACCGATATCTGACAGAGATACCAGACATTATTATAATTTACTGTGGACACTTCATAGGGGAATGTTTTCCAGGCAACCTGTGGGAATAGACACTGAGAGATCAGGACAAGGCCAGCAACACACAAGCCTCCCCTTCTGATAAAAATCAAACAGTAACTGAGATTGTGTTATTTATAGAGTTGCTCTGTCACTGAAAGGTCAATATTGAAACGTGATATTCACAGTGGTAGACTCCGGGCTGTGCTCCAATATGAACATAATGCATTGTTACTTGTCTTTTTCTCAATGAGAGGCCTTTATCTGGGTGAACATCTCAGAGGCCTGTTTTGTCTCTGCTGGGCTCTTTCTGCACGGTTATTTGCAGCTCAAATGATGTTTGAAAGACACATGGTTTCTTATACGCCCATCACAAGAAGCCCCTTACTGCAATATCTTTGACATAATCACAGAATGTGTAAGTTGAGTTATAGTTAAATGCAAATAGCTCCATTGTCATTATCAACCCTATTACCAATGTGAGTTGTAACATTAGCTACTGTGGTGAACCACAGTGAGTTGTGAACGAAACTCTGGTAGTCCAGCTAAACTCCTCCCTTAGCTCCGCCCCCTGCCCAGGTGCTTTATAGAAGGCCTCAGTTGGGTCAGTTGAGCCTTTTGCTGGTCCCTGGTGGTGGTTTCCTGCTGAAGGTGGTGATTAGAGTCCCCATTTATAGTCTTTCCTAGAGATTTAAAGTTGTCCCTCTGAACTAACATGTGCCTTTTTGTCTTTTAGGTTCACCTGTTGCTGTTCTGCTTTGCATTTGTTGTTAGTGTTGCCTTTTCTTAATTACCTTTGAATATATTTGTTGTTTTGCTTGAGTGTGAGTTCTGAGATTGTTCAGTTACTAAACGGGTTGTTTTTAAGGTAATTTTTGAGTCTTTGTTTCAGGAACGTCATTCTTTTGTCCCCTTGTATTTTTGGTGTGGCCTGGGTGTCTTCAGGTGGGTGGCTAGGCACCGTGTTGGAACCTCGCTCCCCGGGATTGTTTTAGTGCTTTTAGTTTGCTTGTAGTTTGTAGTGTTGCACTCCCAGACTAGGGAGATGGAGTATTCTTTCCTGTAGTCTGCCCCCACTGAAGTCCCAGCCTACTGACTTGAGTTTATTAGATGTATTTCATTATAGTTGTAGTATTGTTATAGTTGTCTTATTTTTAGATAATTGTTAATATTTGTTTTACCAACTGTCTCTGCTTCATCAGTTTTGACCCTGTGCCCTTATTAGAATTGGGTTTTCATATCCTGGGTGCAAGTCCCCAGGTGGTTTTGGTTCCCAAGTTAGTTCCTTCCCTTAGTTATCTTTAGTTCTCCTTTTTAGTATTTGTAATTAAATATTCCACTCCTCGCCACACTACCATGGATTAAAGCTACAGTGCATGGTTTCTATTGCCCCTGAGGAATTCTAAGTAATTAAAACCAAACTGTTGGTGCGTCCCCATGATTCAAACCTTCTGTGATTGGGCACCACCCCCACCCCTCCAGAGTTGCTAGTAGCCAAGGACACGGAGGATTAAAAAAACATCATGGTCTTTTCAGAAGAGGCTATACCTCCCTTTTGGCTTCTGCATGGAAAAGTCATCTGACGCCACAATCTTCTAAACACGCTGAGAAATCCAGAGAGTTGTATGGAGCGGAGGGCTTGAATGTAACTGATGTTCAATAATGTCAAAAAGTTACTAAACCTTGTGTTTTAGCCAGTGAAACTAACAAAGGACATTTGAAGAGGCCTAATGGTACAACTTAGACAAAGTGTAAGATTTTTAAAATGGTCTTACAAGTAAAAAAGCAAATGTTTTAAGGTAATTACCATTTTCATTTAACCAACCAAATGCTTTCTGAAAGAAGCCTGGTGTCTAGTTTTTTTTTTTTTTTTTTTTTTTTTTTTTTTTTTTTTTTTTTTTTTTTTTTCTTTTTTTTTTATTAGTCCCCAATGGGATTACTGCACTACACTCTGTGTACACACTTTTTGTTAGTACTCACACACAGGCCTGAAATACACACACATGCTCAGGACCCATACATGCACTATACATGGAGAGATGTCAGAGTGTGCATTGTAGTCCATTTTTGTTTAGGGTCATCTATTCATTTTGATAAATGTTAGAACTTTGTATACATAACTTTGTAATTCAAACATTTCATTGTTCTTATATCACTACCTATCCTGATTTAGAAATTTGGGCTGTACCTTGTGTAATTGTTTACATTTTTCTCAGAATGTAGACAGACTATATCATAAGACATAGTGAAATGGCTGAATGTGCTTTGTACATCAAGTTACACCAGCTCGAGTTAAAAGATCAGTCCTAGGTCAATCAATAACCCCTCTTCATCCTGGCCACGTGTATTTCATTACTTTGTGGTAATGTCTAAAGTTGTACCATGGACTCTGTATACTTTTTTTTTTTTTTTTTAGTGTGTGAAAAAATGCCTCGGTTACCTTGTTTCAAGCCATTCTAGTGTGGTATAGGAAGACTCAGATTGATTTGTGCCAGTTCTCATTAATATTCAATGTGTAAGCGGCTTGATTCTGATTGGCTAAAAGCTAGCCAATGAGACTGGCTATTAGCATCTGTTACCAGCGCAACTGGGCGAGCTCTTGAATAGTAATGAGCTCAGGCAACATG
>NC_045736.1:29438570-29438825 GCF_008692095.1 Etheostoma spectabile
GACCAGCTGTTGTGATTGGCCTGATTTTTCCTTATTTATTTTCAGGTGTTAGAACTGAAAGAGGAGGTAGCAGTTCATTCACAAAATTTCACAACGGTTTTGTGTGGCAGGGCACCTTTAAGGACTGGTGTGTGGTTTTCTCTGTCTAACCCACACATGCCTCTAGATGTTTCATATTTATTATACAGGAAAGTTAAAAGTTACATTATATTACAATGCAAACGGGCCTGACTCAGTTTAAAAACTGGTTTTCAG
>NC_045736.1:29438835-29441242 GCF_008692095.1 Etheostoma spectabile
CCTGTTCTGCAGAAACATAAAACATGGTTACAGCACGTCGGGACAGACATTTGTATGGGACATCGATATGGACTAGACAACTAAAGCAATACAATTACACAAGGACAAAGACATTTATACAAGACTACAGCTGGGTTTAACACCAGCAAGCAGCCTTTAGGTGTCCCTTAGAAGAAAATGTGCTTCATTAAAGAAAATAAAGACTAAGCATTAACATGTTTAGAGACATAGACATTGTGCTGTGTGTTAGACTTTATAATACCCATACTGTTTTTTAAACCATAATATTTAATACTTTATTCTACTCCGTTCTGTTATATTGCTTTACTACATATTATGTAATCAAATACCACTAACTTTCACTTTATACTTATTTTACATCCCATCCCTATACCATTATCATTTATGAGATTACAACGATTTATATTAATATGCTGTGATTTTTGCATAAAATTCTCTATAAAGTGTAAATTACATCTCTGTATTAATACAAAGTCATGCTACGTTACATTACTTCTAATCATATCATTTCAGAACGTTGCAGACCGAAGCATTGCAAGAAGTTACAAGTTTCAACTTGTCTCGTCGCCAATATTTTGTCTGAACTAGCTATGAATGTAATAATAACAGCAAGGGTGAAAATACTCTTAACATTAGGAAATTTGCACAAGTGCTACTTTTTTATGTTTTGTTTGTTTCATCTTTACATGTATTTAATGGAAAAGATACTGTACTGTATATCTTGACTTTAGTTATTGATATAGCGGTGATCATTGTGTACAAGGAACAATTGTGTGTGTGTGTGTGTGTGTTTTTTTTAAAGCAATAACAAAACGTCTAAGGGCCAATCAGGCTACTTCTAGATTGGGGATTAACATATTAAATCAGTTAATAGTCCTGAAGAAAGCTGCAGCTGCTCAATGTAACCTCTGTGAGTCTTTTTAGCCCTTTGGGCTACAGGGCTCACTGCCATGCCACTCAGATCTGACCCTGGTTGGAAATGGAAACATGAACATGAGAGAGTTGCTTTTACAGTTTTTAAAACATGCAGACTGACAATGAAACAACTGATGCAGAACTGATATATTAAATACTAAATACCTAATTTGTTGATGTCATCAGGCTGAAATTAAATGATTAGGGGCTGGTAACAACAATGTGCATTTGCTGCAATAACAAAGTGTTTTATGTCACAGCAAAGGCACATTTTAAATAAGAAACTTATAGTAATTGTTTTTATTTTATAATCAATGATCCTTTACATGTCTTTGAGTTGTCACTTGTCTTTTTCTCAATGCTGGTTTTGCAGTGTGAGTTTCCCTCTTGGGAACAGACACGGTAAGTCACACATGGCTAAATGCTGGGTTAGCTCAGGTCTTTTAATGAGTAATGTTGTGTTGACGTGGTGGATGATAGATAAACTTGGATGAGATCCCCTGGAGAGCTATAGAGTTTCAACCACTGCTCCGTCACATTCCTCGCCAGCTGGACTTTCACCGCTGTATGCATGCTATGCAAATGCATGCGTTTTTATTTCTACAGTTCATACCACTCTGTATTGAACATGAACTGAAAGTGAACTTTCAATTTTGATCCTGACTGTGGAAGATAAGAAAGGGAAACTGGTATATTTATTATTTTCCCGTAACAATATTCTCTTTCCTCTTTCACAATACTCAAGAAGATTAGAGGTCAAGGAAAGGTCAAAAGTCAGCAACACAAAACCTTCTTGGAGCTGGCCTTGCTCAACTACACTTCACCAGGGTGAATGCTTGCTGACTCATGAGTTTGATCACAGATCCTTTAATTTAACAACTGTATTTCTACCAACACCACCACCACCACCACCACCACCACCTTTTTGGGCATTGAGCGAGCATTCTGCTTAAACAGTACATTTTCTAGGTCACACACAGCTGTTTTATATCTGCAACTGGTTTGACAAATGTATTGACAAACTTTAGTTGCAGATATGTTTTGGGGCTATTTGAGGGCAGTGCAACACGCAGTAAACATTGACATACTCGTATTATCACCATGAAGTTGTTTTGGCAAACTTCTAGCTAAAAGTTGACTAGATGATAGATAACAGCATTGATTTAGAGTTGTCTTTGTCTTCCACCAATACTCACTATTATTTAAGTTATTCGTCTCTACCAACGCCTGAGGGAAATATGTCTTTAGTGCTTCATATGTTAACAAGCTAGAAGCTAACTTTGCCTGTTTTGGTGCTGTGCAGCCTGTGCAGGTATAGTGGGTTGGTTTTTTACTGCCTGCTGTTGTTGGAAATGAGGTTGATGACAGTGGTAAGAGTGAACCAAAACATTTAAGTTGTGGGTCATACACAGGAATTACACAGGAATTACACAGGAATTTCCCATTTTTCTTGGGATCAATAAACATCTAT
>NC_045736.1:29441252-29443645 GCF_008692095.1 Etheostoma spectabile
ATCTATCTATCTATAAAAGCTAAACAATGACAAAAAAAAGCTCCATATGGAACTTTTAAAAAATTCTTAATTACACTTAATGTAAACACAAGTTTTATTATCCACCAACATTGATCCTTTACCCCCTTTAGCCAGCATAGTTGCATTAAGTCATGATCCGAGTATCTGAACCTCTGGAGGCACACATTAGTAGCCATGTTGATCTAATTGTGGTAATCCTGTGGCTTCCTGTGTGTGTGGATGGAAAAGTGCTCTTCCCTCCATTTTTCAGTGCTCGAGACAACATGCAGAAACTACTAGGTGTGTGTTATGTCTCTTATCACCTTTACTCTGACATAATGTAGGCTGTCTGTGTGAGTGATTGTGTGTGGGGGTTGGGATGTAGTTTTGGCTGTGAAAGGACATAAATAAAATCCCCCACATGGCTGGCGAGTTGACCAGTGGAAAATGAAACCCTTTAAACTTACCACGCCTCCACTTAGCAAAATAATTGCAGAAACAATGAAATAGGTGTTCCAGTGTGCTTCTTTACTTAGACTTTTCCAATTAGCCTGCAGATGTAACCATAGTGCAGCAGCTCTCTGAGCTTTTGCAGTTTCAGTTGGCTCCTTGCAGCCTGAAACATACGCTTTTTCCACAGTTTTGAGCCAAATCAGTAAAGGTCACCTGTCTTCACTTTTTCTTCTTTTCTGTCTTCAATAACAAGACTCCATCAGTATGATTGCATTGATCTTTACATCCGCCAAGGTAGGTCATGTTTTCGGCTTGTTTGGTCTGTTTGTCTGTCAGCAGGATTACGGAAAAACAACTGGCCTGATCTTTGTGAACCTTCACACGAACACCCACCCAGTTGGGACGTTAACACTGCGAGTGAGGGCATGCCTTGGCAGAGGTCTGTGCTCTCCGAGTACCCTTCCAGTTCTCAAATGTGATAACTGCCTTTGTTTTGTGAGCACATTTTTCACTGTGAAGTAGGCTAAATTTAGAGACAACACTGTACAGACTCCATGTCTAGTTCCACTGTTTGACCCTCTGTCTTTATGGCAGTCCATCCAACCAGTCAAAGCTGAAGCTTCCTCTGAGAGGAGTCTCCATTTAAAATTTTGAACCCTTAGTAAAAACCAGGGGCTTGATTTGGACCAGGGAAAGTATTTGTATCTGATAAGTATTTTAATACACAGTCAGGGTTTGAAAGTCACAAGGAAACAGCAATTTCATGGTGTATTGAGACATAAGGCAGGAAGAGACGGCTCAAAGGTTCTATAAATGGTAAGTGTCATTGGAAAAAAGGAATAGTTATTAGGAGTGAAAAGACAACATACTGTATATTGCTGTGGCTGCATTGGCTGTTGTGTGTTCTTGAAGTTACAGTGACGCTGCAATATTTAAACCTAGGAAGAACCAAAAGTTTTAATTAGACTGTTGACCATTACATGTGTTTTTCTTATTGCAGGTTATAGCCCAGTCCATTTGCTTTGAAGTTGCATTATTTTTCGGCCACTGGAGACAGTGACTGGACCTAAGACCTGAGACTTATACATGTGACTTTGTCTCTTGTGTGCCAATCATCAGTCAATGGTATGATTTGGAGCGGTTTGAATGAGACTTAATGGTTTAAGTTAACGCTAAGTGTACGTGGATTTTAAAAAAAATTAAAAAACATACTTTACTTGTTTTTAGCTGTCTTCTGGCATCCGGTTGCTCACAGTGTTAAGTCTGAATCCAGACCACCTGGGGCAGCACAATAGACTGTAAAAAAACTTAGCATTAAGAACTTGTAAGGAACGGTTGTTTAATGTTGCAGTTGATATTTCATACCAATAGAGGTCAACAAACATAACAGATTGCTTGATCTCTTTTTAATCAGAGTTAAATAGGCGATTTATACAGCATTATGTTAATGTATTTCCTTATCTGTGTAGTTGTGTCACAGCTATGGCGCTAACTGTAATCCAACATTTATAACCTGAAGCTTTTGATAGGTGGAAGCAGGAATCTAGACATTCATTCGAGTTAAAATTATTGGTTGGATTACAGATATAAATATAACGTGCTGTGTATAATAATTTGTCAAAACATAAGGAAGTGTCCATTTAAATCAGCTAGAAATGTTGCTATATTTGAACCTATTCATGAAATAAATTAAACTCACACCCAGCATCCAGCACATTACCACATCTGCTGGCACTTGTTAATTTATGAGGGGAACTTACTGATGTATTGTCAGCTGCTACAAGGCACAGTGTACTGCCTCTGTGTTATGCGAAAGTCTGTTTTTACA
Source organism: Etheostoma spectabile (assembly GCF_008692095.1). NCBI lineage: Eukaryota > Metazoa > Chordata > Actinopteri > Perciformes > Percidae > Etheostoma > Etheostoma spectabile. The sequence continues at coordinate 29,443,534 of NC_045736.1, forward strand.
GCGAAAAAACTCTCTTTGGCTACGTTCCTGTTGCATTTGGCAGGTAAAGTATCCTGACTCACAGCTGCACACGCACACACACACACACACACACACACACACACACACACAC
>NC_045736.1:29443655-29454671 GCF_008692095.1 Etheostoma spectabile
CACACACACACACACACACACACACACACACACACACACACAACCATGAGGCAAACAATCAAGTACTGTATGCTTGCCTTTCTGTCTGCCATGACTGCAAGTTGAGTTCCAACAAAGTGATGAGAGACAGAGCTGAATATGGATGTCTGTGTTTCCAGGTTTAGTCACACTAAATTCTGTCGTGACATGTAAAGTATGTTAAAACAAAACCAGGAGATTCTGACAGTAAGCACCCAGAGATGATATTCTTTTAAATTCTTTTGTTTCTGAAACTAAGTTCTTATTCTACCTCCAGTAAACAGACACAACATGTAAAACACTTAACTACATGATACATCCAAATGTGATAATCAGGTATCATCTGACATGCCCCTTTTCCTCCTGCTCCGGCAAAATGACTGCCTGCTGTCAGACTGATTCAACATGTATGAAAAATGACTTGGTTCTTCTTTGGACTCGGAGAGGTCAATTCCAAGTCAAAAAGATAAAGTCCAAGTGAAGTTAGGAGTCACTGGTGTTAGTCCAGGTGGAGATGCAAGTCCATTTTGATTTTGTCAGTGAAGTGTAAATAAGTCATCAGAGTCATGATCATCATTTTGATAAATTGTATCCATTGACACACACTGTTACTTCAAAGCAGCTATAATCAATGTCAATTTTACATGGTATCAAATGACAATGTGAAATCAATCTGTAGGATGAAAGGTGTTTCTGATAGTGATAAAACTACAGAGAATTGATAGCGAGTTGCACCTCATTTTTTAGCTGCACAGCTGCAATTCACTGTTTGAATTCGCACTCACAGCGTCGCAGGCTCAGTGTCATGAACACATGGGTTGCAATGAATAACAGCAAAAGAAAATGCTTAGACAGTACAATTTAAAATGCATTTGTAATATAATGATGAATTTGCATATTATGTCTCTATCCTTCGACATTAGTCAATAGATTGACATGTTGCTGTGATAGCTATTTGTCATTAAGTGTCTTGTGTTTTAAGACATTACCACAGTCTTGCTTCTTCAGGGGACCAGACTGCCTGGTATATAAAGCTCCACCTCCCAAATGAGGTTGCAATCATCTCCCCCCCCCCCCCCCCCCCCCCCCCCCCTTCTTTCCTCTCTTTCCCTCTCTCTGACTCTGTCTTGCCTTTCTTTACATTTCACTATGCACTCTGGATCGGTACACCGGACCTGCTGAATGAAGCTGAAGGGATTATTCAGGATGCCAGTTTATGATCACTACATAAGGAACAGTACGGATGATGCGTTTTGCGCTTCAGCTATTCAATGAAAGAAGAAACGCGCAAAAGAAGAGATGGGCACCGTTCCTGGACTTTCACCTACCCGAGGAAAATGTTGTCATTACGCCGTGTTGGCTGTACCTGTAGTGGTGGTTTTGGTCCAGCTTTGCGCTGCTTTTAACTTGGACACGGAAGAAGTCGTCGTTTTCACCGGACCACGGGGAAGTTACTTCGGTTATTCAGTAGAGTTCTTCACTAACTCATCCAGGTAAAGTCTTTAAACGCAGCATCACCAAGCTTAATGTTCACATTTACTTTGGCAAGACCGAAAGTTTACAGCATTCTCTGCAGTTCAAAATCACTAATTTATCATTGCCTAATGGGCTACTATAAATTGGGATTAGAAAGATTAATCTCAATTACAGTTGTAGTGGACTCACTTTTCTACCGTTACCGGGTCTTTATGACTACTGACGCCAACCTTACACAGTCAGCTTTCATGTTGTTCTCTCTCTTATGGTTTCCTTGCGATATTATATCGTAGTACATAGTACAATTTTCTATTTGACTCGTTGCTGGGAAATAGCCAGTTATGTCCAGTTTTTAACATTCAGTTAAGTGATTTTGTCATGGTAGTGTCATTTATATGATCTTATCATACTATAGGCCCTCATTTAGGGACTTTAATTTGATACATTTTAAAGTGTAAGAGTAGTCTGTTAAAAATATGTAATTCTGATGGAAATGTTAAGGCATAGGGTAAAGTCAAATATCACTCATAGGCACACATCTTTCTCTCTCTCTCTCTCTCTCTCTCTCACTCTCTCTCTCTCGCTCTCTCTCACACACACACACACACACACACACACACACACACACACACACACACACACACACACACACACACACACACACACACACACACTGGATTCCAGCCCAAGTGTGATTGGAAACAGACATACAAGGCTGTGTATGATTCAGGGTAGAGGGGGTTAACCTATAAGCAAAGGAAGAAATCGGCCTGTCTAAAGGAAAGTTGGGGTTTCCTGCTGTTTTTTGTTGTTGTTGACAGTTGATGAACTGCTGAGTGAGAATAAGTCAAAGATCAAACATGTTCTTCTTCCTTCCTTTCTCCCACACATCATGTACTATCACCTGCTTTTGGCACATTAAGAAAACTCTCCTCTGGGCACTAGAGTGGGACACCCACAGTCATAACCCCAAAGTAAATTGAATATGAATAAAGTATAACAAGCTGATGGCTTTATGGTGCTCTGTGATTGGCTGCTCATAGACATTTTGTGCATCTCATGTAGGCTATTATTGCTTATTTGTGTGTGTGCAAAAATAGATATAAATATGTGATCTCCTTTTTTATTGGTATAGGTATATGAATGTTACAGTATTGCTAGATTTGAATACAAAATAACACCTTGGTCTTTGCTTGTGTTTTAGAAAAGGACATTAAGGAGACAGAAACAACTTTAGAAAGAGGTTACATTTTGTTTAATGTTGTGGCAGACTTCTGTTAAATTCTCCACTCCGAATTGAGGCTTAGAGAATACTTCATTATTAAAGTGAGACTATGTTATTTGAAAAAAGATACACTATTGTTCCTCTTAAAACACATTTATAAGCAACACAAAGCACATTTGCTCACTTCAATACACTCTGGGGTTTTAATGCCTTGGTGTGGTAAGAAGCTTTTGCTGGCTAATGTTAGCAAACATTAGATAACTTCAGATAGACAATGCGATTGTTAGCTGAGTTTACTACTATTCTGTCCTTGATTTGTTACTTTTAAGCTATGATTTGCTTTTTACCATCTTTCCATAAATTGTTACCTGCTGCCCCAGTAGTTGTTACTCAGCAAAATCTACAATAATATCACTTTAAAGTCATAGTGTGTATTTTCTGCCGCCCCCATTAGGAAATGTAAGTAATGACAACAAAACTGTCGGTGCATCCATATGATACAAGCCTTCCGTGACCGCACGCCTCCCCCCTTCTCCACGCAATTGCTAGTAGCCAAGGAGGACACGGAGGATTAAAAAAACACTATGGACTGTTCAGAAGAAGTAAATATCGAAAGATGCCAGAAGCCACAATCTTCTGAACGTAGCCATACTAAGAAATCTGCTGTCTAGCTAGCCAGCAGGCTCACTTAGCTAACAACTAGAAATGCTACATGCAGACCACATATCGTATATCTGTTAGCATACATCAGATGTAGACACAATTCAACTCAATTTTATTCAGAGTGTCAAATCAAATCCATCACTATCTCTCACTATCATCCTTGAAGGCTCAGAGTAAAACCAATGTTGGTTTAGTGAATGTAGAAATTTGCTTGTGAGGAAATTGGTTAAGATTCTCTGAGTTTGCTTTACTAAGCTAATGGCAGTTAGAGGGCATGTTGTTGAGTCATTACTGATATGTTGATTTTAGACCAATGCATTTCAACAGACTAGACCCCCCCTTTGCCTGCAATAGTTTTTCTTACACTGAACAATTTAACATTTGTTTTTGACCAAATTCATAAATCTTTTGACAGCTGCTTACAACTAAATTGTGGTGGGTAAACAACGCAGCAGGAAAAGGATGCTTCCCTGAATGAGATCGATGTTTTCTTTCTGCTGATGGGATGGTTTCTGCTGGTTGTCATGCATTCGGACAATTACTACACTGTTTGGCTTTGGGAAACCTTGTTAAGAGTTGCTCACCATGCCGTCTCTGTTTTAACTGTCTCAGCACACATATCCAGGATGTCAATAAGTCTAGTTTAGCAGACAGGCATCAAGTGTGTTGGCAGAGATGGTTCAACAGTGTACACTCACTTCATGGCTCTACACTCTAAGAAATAAATCCGACGAAAACGACCCCAGGTCCCATAATGCAATTTGAAATGTACATAAACAGAAATACAACTGTGAAACAATTTCTGTTAAAATATGCAGACGTACAACTGTTAATACACAGATATTTCTCAGAGTGTAGGGATGGCAATGTTGGTCGGTTGGACCACTGCTCTGGTGAAGACTGAAATATTGTGACAAAATTGGATGAATTGCCATGAAATATTGTACCTAGACATTGATGGTTTGTAAGACTACTGACTTTTTTGGGTTCAAAGTGAAATGTCTGGACAGTTATTTAATCGATTGCCATAAAAGTTCTTGTACATATAGTCATGTCCCCCTCGGGTTGACTCCTAATCTCTTTGGTGAAATCCTTGACTTGTCATCTAGCACCAACATTAGGTAAAAGTTTGTGTTTGTCCAATACTTTGGTTCATGACAAAACAACTTACATTGCCCCATCCTCGCCTGTACTTGTGTTTATAAGTAGTACATGTTACCATGCTAACACGCTAAACTAAGATGGTGAATATTATACCTGATAAACCCCGTTGTGGGCATGTTGATGCAACCATAGCTGTGCTTATGTATACAACCTCTCAGAGGTGTGGTTATGATTCCCACTACTTTTCTTGGCAAGACACTCAAACAAACACAGGACTTTCACCCAGGAGACCGATGTTCGAATCCCGTTTGAAAATTAAAGTAAACAGCAAGTTCAAATTTACGGAACAAACGCAGCTATGTCACGTTCTGCGCCACATGAGTAGGCAGAAGTGAAGTAGCGTCTGATTTTAACCCAAACCTCAATCTTTTTCTATACCTAACTAATTAGTGTGGGTGCCTGAACATAAACTAAGTCATTGTTGTGCCTGAACCTGACACAACTGGGCCGTATTAGAGGGTAGCCATACATGACATAAAGTTGTGTGGTTTGGAGGATCCTGGCCAATCCTGGATAAGCAGGGTAGTGGGATTCTTAATAACACCTCACTGAGCTGTGGCTATAAACTCTTAGTCCTGTTTGAGTGTAAGCTACTTGATTTTGTCACTTTCCCCCTTGTGAACACACTGCATACCCAAACCATCTATAGAATTAGTCTCTAGTTTGGAAATGGGACACAGCTGTTGAAATCCTGTGACCTGAAGTCAGTGAACTTCTTTGTGTTTACCAACTTGTCTGTGAGCTCTACATTAAAGGCCACCAAATGTTGCTGGCTTCATTTTACTGAACAGCCAGTCCTGGTCAGTGCTGTGCTGGGTTTTTAATCTGGATCTGGTAATTATTTTATAATAATATAAAATAGATATCATTTGGTCAATTGAGCAAATGTACAGTCTAGAGCAGTGGGGATTTTTCTACAGCAGCCTATGTTTTAGAGCAGCTTTAATGTAGGTTTAATCAACATTGCATATTTCACTAAATCACTTTAAGAAAACACACTAATTGAGTATTGTGTAAGATTATTCTAGGCCACCCACACATGTGTGTTTAATGCATGTATTTACATGCTAAAAAACCAAACTAATTCAGCTTGGGGATCTGGCTCATGTAAACATCATATCCTGTTTATTATAACAACCCAGATAGAATCTTGTGGAAACCTGAACAGGGTTCAGGGATACAGGGGCTTTGTTGGTTTCCATGGACATATGTAAAGTGTGGTCATATTATTATACTAAATGGTTAATAACCTGTTTGGCTTGTGCCCTTATAAAATGAAGTGATGTCTACATGTTTAATTCAGCTATCCTTAAATTGCTTAATTGAAATACCTTCAGAGGCCTGAAAGGGTAACACTATCAGTATTTTAGAGCAACTTACTTCTAAAAGAAAGAAAAAAAAATCAACATTATATAATGTGTAAAAGAAAATATTTTGATTAGGTCATGATTCATAGGGACAGTTCAACTGAGCGAGGATATCCTACCAATAGGCTGTGACTAGTTTCAGAATAATTTGGCTGGAGCTCGTAAATCCTTTAGTAAAAAAATTATATGTTGCATCTTTGACCTGGGCATGCCTCAAAGCCATTTCCCCGTTTGCAGATGTTCCTGTTGAACGTGAGTTAAAAGAAAGGAATCTGTATTTCAGGTCTCAACAGAAGCATCCATCATCCCACTGATACACGGCATGCTGTGGAGGAGGCTATTGTTGGCTGTGAAGTGTTCATTACAAGTGCTTTTTAATTGACTCTTACAAATCCACACGTGCAGAGATCACAGAGGGTGGCAGCGGCTTAAAAGTCCTGTGCCTTTTGTAAGAGAAGACCGTTGAAAACCCGCACCCTGGTCGGCTGAGTGGCTGTGGAGTGAGTGGTTTTTAAGGAAAGCTTATCCAGCCATGTAAATATTCCTCTTGTGCTCTCCAGACATTTTGGGGGATGGGAGGAGAACAGAGTCTGTCTGATCTCTGCTAATGTCATCAGTCACCAATGTCTTAAGTTGTGCCCTTTGCTCTGGGCCAGGCCTTTTTAGCAGGGCTGTCTGAAAACCTTGAAGCTCAGCTGATTTGTAACAAACACTTACATTATACACACACTCACTTGCATGTGGGAGTGCGTGCAGGATATTTACACATACATCTTGCTGTATCTCTCTGTTGCATGTTATTGCCATTCATTAATTTCCAGACTGAAACTTTTTGGAGCTAAGGATAAATGATTATAAAACCACCTTCCTAGCCAACTGGCAGTACAGTAGCTAGCATGGCAATAGCAGTTATGACATTAAAAAACACGTGACAAATTTGATACTGTGTACTTTTACTGCAGTTGCAGAACTACCTTTTACTCGAAAGAGTTGCTATTCATTACAAGAAAACACAAAAATTATCACATCTTTGTCTGGACGACGGTGTAAACTTATCAAATAGTAACCGAATAAGGAGTTCCAATCAATAATTTCCTGTTCAATATGCCTGAAAGAGCTGCAATAAGTTTCATGTCCCAACAATAACTTGTACTCTAATCGCTCAGACAACTGTTGTAGTTGTTTCAATAGCAACTTTGTAGCAAGCTATCTTTAAAGCTGCAATATATACAGTAACAATGAATTATGAATACCCACTGATAATGTAAAAGTGGTTGAAAGTGACAAAAGTACAGAGAATTATCACCTGGAATTACAGTCCGCCGTAGCACTGGAGTTTTTCAGCTTCTTTCAGCTCATTGTTTTTACAGCACACAACATTACCGCTTTGGTTCATTCTCATGGCTCTTGTCAGTGTTGTCAAACAGCAGACAGACTAACTGGTGTACACCTGCTAAATTAACTGCATGAGGTGATAATATGTCAGTGTTTACAACTTGTTGCGTTGCCCAGGTTATTACTTATTTCATCAGCTATGTGTATGACAACACATTATTCATAAGACAAGTGAAATGCATATGATTTTCGACCAAAACAAATGTTTCTTTGTGTAATCTTGGGCTTTCCGTGGACACTGCCCGTCACCGCAATGTAAGATTCTGTTTTCCTTTCTGCTGTCTAGTATCAGTGTTTTGATTGGCGCTCCGAAAGCCAACACCAGCCAACCCAACATCACTGAAGGAGGAGCGGTGTACTTGTGCCCGTGGGGCGAACCTAACTGCAGCATGGTCGACTTTGACAAGCAAGGTAGGGTGTCTTGTTAAGACTAAATTGACGGTCGACCTCTTTGAAGATAAAAATGTGATCTGTGGAAAATCAAGCTCAATATTAAAAATCCAAGGGAGTACACATTTCCCTTACATCATAATCACAGCAGTTAGTAGATAACTCACATTGTTCCAGGTTGTAAAAATGTTACTTTCCCTGTTAAACAGTTGCATCAGAACTGTGTAGTAAACTCTCAGCTGTCTCTAACCGGCCATAAAAGTAGCTGAGAGAAGCTATAGGTAATAAAGCACCACTATGCTTGACCCTGAGGTCAGAAGTGCGACTCCCTGCCATCACACAGCTCCTAATCTAAACATGCCTTTAATATCTTTCTGGTGTTTCAGGGGTGACTTTCCCCCCACAGCACCCCTCACTATGGGCTCCAGTTTGGGACATGGGCCGTATTTTGCAGTGTTTTCACAGAGCTTTGATTTCCTGCTGGACTCGGGCCCAGTGTTGTAAGCGCTCTTTAATTAGAGCAGAGTCATTACAGGGACAAGGACCCCAGTGGACCTGGGCTGCTCCCCGCTCTGCCAGAAAAATAATCACCCCCATCAGAAATGCAGGAAGCGATAAGGACCACCGTTTGAGGATCACAGGGTCCACTTATCCTAGGCTCTTGCATGCTGATATAGAATGGCGTTTTCCACAGATTGAGAGCTGTGACCATGCAAACTCTGCGTACACAAATACACACCTACAAACTGTTTACAAACGGTCTCTGCAGCCTCTGAAACATGATGCAGCTTAGAAAAAAAAATCATGCAAAACCACATTTATGTTCACACAGACACACAGGCCCACACACACAAACACATGCTCATGCATTTACAAAGTACATTAAGTAGTCTTGTATTTCCCATTACAGGCCTCTGGATTCATGGTGTGTTTGAGGACACAGCCCAGACTGCATTAACCAAACAGGCCCACTGAGTTACAGCCTGGAGAGTTTAATGTCAGCACTCCGCTACAGTCAGCAGGCGCATATATCAGAAAATATACCACCAAAGCTTATACAGTTACAGACATATTTAAGTGTGATTTAAGACGTCAGGTTTTGGAAAGTTATCTTTCAAAGATGCTGAATGGCAAACATGTTTTTATTCACTGTAGGTTTGACAGAAATCCCGCATTTAGAAGACATTAGGATCAAACCCCAACATCACACACTTTTATTCAGTACTTGGAAAAGGATGTGAACGGTATTTCAAAGTCAGCAACTTGCTTTTTTTAGTGTTCTGGCGTTAAGACAACCTGGCTAACCTATCTGATTCAAACGCTTTGTGGACAAGGAGTCACAATCCAATTTTTTAAATTAATTATTGTACCAGCAAGTTAAAAAAAAAAAAAAGATGTGTAAAGCTGCTGAGGCTGCAAAAGTAGAAATTTGGCAGGAAACTTCACAAACACGCACACACACCCACCACACACACACACAACACACACACACACACACACACACAAACACAACACAACACCCACACCCACACCCACACACAACACACACACCATATACACACACACACACACACACACACACACACTTCTAGCACTCCACCACCCCCTCCCTCATCACAGTTCCTTGCCTTCATACTGCCAGGGCCTCTTCTTAAAACAGATCCTGACAATGAAGTCCAGCCATTTGAGTTACAGTAACAAAAAGGTCCAAGTCCCTTTGAGCTGTTTGATGTCTGCCATAGCATGAAGGACGGATTAAGACCCCAGACCCCAGGAACAAGGCCATAAAATATCCATGTAAAAAGCCAAGAACATGTGGGGTGCGCTCTCAAATGAAGCCCTGACTGCACCAAAATCAAACACTGGTGACAGGGGGATCTTTGACTAAGCACCACATAAAATAGCACCTCTAACATTCCTCCATGTCCCAGTTTCTGAGGAAAGTGTGACAGCTTTAAATTATTCATATCATTAATCATAAAAGAGCTGTGCTCACGCCTGTGTAAATATGTCCCTTAATATGTTTTTCTCCTCTATGTTCTTCTAGGCGATCGCCACTTTTATATAAACAATGTGAATACTCAGGTTGAGTTCAAGTCCCATCAGTGGTTTGGAGCTACTGTGCGTTCCCATGGCAACAGCATCTTGGTAAGAATGGGTTAGGGTTGGTTGGTCTGTTTGGAAAATGTACCTACATTATGCTTTGTGATTACATGGTTGGCAAACAAGTTTTTGTTTAATTAATCCATATTTATTGTTGGTGTGCAAATAGGAACTTTATAATTTGGCCTTTTGGGACTCCATGTCGGGTCCCTTGATATACTGTGTACCGACCAATGTAACGGGGCCAATAGTAACGATAATGGCTATATTCATGATATCCTGCTAACTTAGCTGGATGCAAAAAAAGCAAAAACGTACAGGTCTCAGGCAAAAAGTTAGCCACCTCACTAGTTGATAACTTATGTAAAACATGGACTCAACACTGAACCTTTAATAATAATTTATGGTCTTTTCTTTGTTTATTTGACGAATGTTCTTATTGTTGTTATTATTATTATTGTTATTTTGTTGTCTTTATACTGTCTTTTTTATCTATTTTTTATTTCTTTTTTCTTGCTAAAACTGCTGCTGGAACTTTCAATTTCCTCGGAGGAGTCATCCCAAAAGGATCAATAAAGAGAAGTCTAGGTCTAAGTCTAGGTCTAGGTCTAAGTCTAAGTCTAAGTCTAAGTCTAAGGAAACAAAGGAACAGTTTTGTTGTTGTATTGCAGGGTAGAATCAATTTAACCTACTGTAATTGCCTCAGATACTAACACAGTTTGAGGATTTCCATTTATTGTAAACGTTTTCAAAGAATATAACTCAGTTTATAAGGATGACTGTTTACAAAATGAGCACTAACCCATGAATGGAAAATTACATTAATTACATTTCCGCAAATGAGGCTGCTTTAAAATTGGCTAACGTAAACATTTAGGACTGAGCAACGCTATTTTTTAACAAAATGTTATTTCACAAAGTCTAGTTCACTAATAAAATGTAAACTATTGGCCATTAAAGTACCTCACAGCACACGTTGCTTTGTCTATAACTTCCACATCCTCTTTTGTTTTTAGGTTTAGCGAAAAAAAATGACCCAACCCTCCAAAGTTTAACAATACTAAGTATCGTTCTTACTGGTTCCCAGTCATTTCAAAGACTTTGAGGCTTGATAGCCTTTCTGTGTGTAGTTACAGTTGCTAAGCTATGATTTCACAATTGATGTTTGAGGGACCAGTTCAGGGTCAATTTAAAGTGCTCATATTATGCTCATTT
>NC_045736.1:29454681-29454806 GCF_008692095.1 Etheostoma spectabile
ATAATTGTATTTAGAGGTTATATCAAAATAGGTTGACATGGTTTAATTTTCAAAATACACCATATTTTTGTTGAACTACACATTGCTGCAGCTCCTCTTTTCACCCTGTGTGTTGAGCTCTCTGT
>NC_045736.1:29454816-29454919 GCF_008692095.1 Etheostoma spectabile
GAGTGAGGCATCTCACTTCTGTTCCATCTTTGTTGGGAGTTGCACATGCTCAGTAGTTAGATCAGCACTACAAGCCAGTCAGAAGCAGAGTATGAGGGCGTGC
>NC_045736.1:29454929-29455036 GCF_008692095.1 Etheostoma spectabile
GCTAGCAGCTAGTTGAGCATTATAACGTGTGTTACAAAGTGACACACGTTCGTCACGGAAGTAAATGCTGGACTACAACAGAGCTGTTTGGAGCAGTTTGTGAACAG
>NC_045736.1:29455055-29461671 GCF_008692095.1 Etheostoma spectabile
TGGAGATGGTAAGTACCTATGGGGGTCTTTGGGCTTTTTCACTTTGTAAAACAAAAAAGATATATAATACAATAAATAAAAGGGAAAAAGCCAAAAAGCATAATATGAGCTCTTTAAGACTTCTCAACCACCAAATGTGGTCATGTTCTTGTTTGATGGTCACGTACAATTCATTGATCCGTCTGTCTGTGCTCGCCAGGCTTGTGCTCCCAGGTATTACTGGAGGACAGAACATGACGCACCTTTCGCCGATGTCACGGGAACCTGCTACCTCTCTGTAGACAGTCTCAAAACCTTTGTGGAGTATGCTCCCTGCCGAACAGGTGAGTTACTGCAATGATAACCACCTCCATCGCCTTACTGAGTATTTGACTGGCTAATGACAACCCTGACCCTGGTATTCTCACCCTTACCCTAACCCTTCTTACTCCCCATGCCTGAACCTAACCAATCCAACCAATGAAGGCAACACGTACCGGCCAATCAGAGGTAGAGGCAGGGTTGGTCATTAATTATAGGAAATGCAAATTCGACCAGGCTGGGTATGGGTAAGGCCAGCATGTTAGCAAACATATATTAATCCAACAGACACAGAGAACAATCATTTGTTATCATGTTTCTGTCCACCTGATCGATAGAAATTATTTAAACTCCTTTTATCTCTCTTTTGACTTGGAATTTTTTACAGCTGGTATCATATGTGTGTGTTGAATAGTCACAATACAGCACATATACTGTATATATGGCCTGTCTTATGAAGCGTACCTTTGATGTCCGCTCTTAAAACTCTTCAGCTGAACCAGAGAGCCAAAACTTCTTCTGTTGTTTATAAGTGTCTGGAATCCAGTTGTGGGTCAATGAACAATTTCAATCTGACAAAAAAATTACACTGGATAATGTTCCCCTTAACAGAACAAAATGTCTACCTTTTTTATCATGATTATTAGTGTTTCCCATGTTCTGTGCTTTTCATTGTTGCAGAAAGACATGGACCTGTTGGACAAGGCTATTGCCAGGGGGGATTTAGTGCAGACTTCACCAAGGTAAGATAAATATTTGTTGGAATTTTTGCTGGTTTTCACATAATCACATAGTTGCTGTGTCTTTGTTTTGGCTGATGTAAGCAGTGGATTTTGCTGTGTACATCATATTTGCAGAGTTTGTTTGAAATTCATGATGAAACTGGTGACTCCTCCCCTCAGCTCTGGCAACTGTTGTGTGTTACAGGACGGGAGGGTCGTGCTTGGAGGACCAGGCAGCTTTTACTGGCAAGGTGAGCTCTAAAGAACGTGGAGCAGCATGGATTTTGAGTGATTTTGAATGAACAAACTTTATTGGAACAATTCAGGGGCCAGAGTTCAAAAGTCAGACATCTTATTTTAATCTCTGGCCTTTAACGCTTTGTTACCCATTCGTCCCTTAGGCCAGCTGATCTCAGCCACCACAGAGGAGATTGTTAAGGCCTACTACCCCTCATACTTCCTGCTGTCAGTCGCCGGGCAGATTCAGACAGGACAGGTGCAGGGGAGCTATGATGACAGTTACCTGGGTAAGGAAGTACACTTGAGTCAAATCATATTATTAGAATTAGATGTTTTACTAATGCAGTGTACTAACCCTAACAGTACTGCTGCTGCTGACATGGCAAACACTACTTTTACTACTACTCATGCCTCTGTCATCAGACTGCAACAACTATATATGTATAGTATATATGTTTAAAACTGACTGGGTTGTTTTATTTCACAGTTTTTTGGTAGGATCTCCAGATACCCAATTGTATGTGCACAAGCGCTGAATAAGTTTTTTACATGTCACCTTTAACAATTTGGTTGAGAGCAACATATCTCAACAGAATGCCTTGACATTTGATTATGGAGGTTCATGGTTCCCAAAGGTTATCACCTGAGGAGTTAATCACCCTCTGACCTTTTGTCTAGCACCACCATTAAGTCCACATTTGGGCAATTCCCTGTCAAGAAAATGAAAAGCCCAAATAAAAAAACTCTAACTGGAAGATCAACCTAAACTTCTCTCATTACATTCCCCAGAGGAAGAATTATTTCCAGTTTGGACAATACATGAGCTCCTCAGTAACACCACCCTCATTTTAAATTGTCAACGTTGCACACAGAAAACTGAAAAAGAGCTTTTGGATTGCAATGAATTAGCTGTTGATACTCAGTCTCTTGACCTTTCCTCTTGTTTCACTATTAAGCCAAAATGTAAATGTGCTGTATTTATATAGCGCTTTTCCAGTCTTAACAACTGCTCAAAGCGCTTTTACATCTACAGGAAACATTCACCATTCACACACATTCATACACTGTGGCCGGGGCTGCCGTACAAGGTGCCACCTGCTCATCAGATAAACATTCATACACATTCACACTCCGATGCGCAGCCCCGGGAGCAACTCGGGGTTCAGTGTCTTGCCCAAGGACACTTCGACAATGACTGCAGGGGCGGGGATCAAACCACCAACCTTCCGATTGGCAGGCAACTGCTCTACCACTGAGCCACAGCTGCCACTGGTTGCTGGAAAACACAATTCATGACATGACTTGAGACACTGTATGTCACAATTTCATTGGCAGATAAATATACTGAGCCTAGTCATGCTCCCAAGGGGATATCAGCTTTTTAGTGCAACTTGAAGACCTTTCTCCGCTACCCTCAGGATTTTTCTTTTTCCTTTCTTCCCCATGTTTTTGCCCAACTTTAAGTAGCAAAATCAACAACTCACATTGTTCCAGGTTGTCAACTTCTTTCAAAAATTAAGGTTGCTGAGAGTGCTCCTCCCCTTCCAGGAGGCTGAGGAATAGTTTTATTATCTGATTTTTTGAAACACTACCCCATCAGTTTAGCTTTGAACTCCAATAAAGTTAAACCTGGTGCCTATTTCACCCACAATGCAACTTAATCACCGGTAGTGTTGGATGTGGAGTTAGAAAGAAATGTGAACTTACCAAAACTCTGTTGCATTAAGGTCTATTTGAAATAGGTAAAGGTTATAGGCACTGGAAGATATTCAGTCAGTGAAGTACTCTTAAGATTGTCAGTTTATGTGAAAATGATGAAGCGCTACGCGACACCGCCAACGTGTGAAAGCTTTTATTTTAACAGTAATCACAACTACTACAACAAAAATACACTCGTGCTACATGTTGTTATGACTTCTAATAATTATAATTATAACCCCTCTAAGTTCAAACTGATTTGGTGTTGTATCATGGATCCTAAAAACGTTCATTATATCCACCACTTTCCGCTGTTTTCTCTCCTTCAGACTGCATCTTTAATCTTCATTTATCCTGCAGGTTACTCTGTGGCTGGTGGCGAGTTCAGTGGGGATGATAAGGAAGGTAAGGGTCATATTTACAGTAGAGAGCCAAAATGCATGGCTGAGTACAGGGATTGCTGACCCCCCATCCCAAGTTCTGTCTAATATTTCACTACTCAGTCTCAACACATTAATTCTGTTTTGATGGATTATGAAGTCTTTCAGGAAGCAAGAACATTTAGAGACCCAAAGAATTAATAGTGTGTAAACGGTGTTTCTGTTGGTTACAGTTCAACAGTTCTTAGTGTTTTGAGTTGATCCCTCCTGACCTTTTGCGCCTTTCTTTTCTTTTTGCAGATTTCATCACAGGAGTTCCAAAAGGACTCATGCTGTATGGTGTAGTAAGGAGTCCCCACATTTTAATTTTCCAGTGCAAACAGTCTACAAAACATAAACGTATATACTAGCAGTATACTCAGATAATTACTTTTGTCCATTTCAACACAGGTCTCCATATTAAATGGAAGGGATCTGAAGTCTATGCTGAACTTGACAGGGGAGCAGGTATGTGAACATCTGGCTGGAGATTTTCTGTAATAGCCTGGCCCCTATTTTCATATGCGGGTACATATTTAGAGTGGCATGTGTAAAGGAGGGCTGGAGATGAAGGAATGTCCCCCGTGATGAGACGGCCTATACCGGGGTCAGAGGTCATGCTTACAGTACGCACAGCTCATGGTTTCTAAAAGCAGTAAATCAAACCCAGAAGCAGCGGACCAGGATAGTGTTCCTGTTGATTCAGCATGGGATTTTAAAATTGGGAAGTACAAAAGAGTGGCAGCATTTGTTAGTTGACACCAGTGTTGCCATAGTTACTTTGAAAAAGTAACTTAGTTACTTTATAGATACATCCCTCTCCTGCCTCCATTGTTTTTTACGTTTGTGTTGCTGCGTGGTACACGTGAAATGTCCACATGCTAAAAACGTGACTTGTCGCGTACGTGACTTCACTCCCCGAGATGCAAGAAGAAAGTAAAAATATATATTTTTACTAAGGAAAATGACAAAAATAGTGTAGTAACGCACAGTGACTTGGATAAGTAACTTTATCTGATTACTGGTTTAGAAATAGAAACGCGTGGTCAGATTAGAGTAATTTACATAATAACTCAGCCAAGCTAGCGCTGGTAACTAAGTAACGTGTTACCAGCTTATTGTCACATTTCTTAAAATAGCCTTTAAAGCCTTCCTTTTTCATATTGATGAATATCCGTTACATTTAAGGCATTGCTAAATCAGTTGCCACAAAGCTAATTATGACTATCAGCCTAACATAACTCTCTCTGTATTTCCAACCCGTTCTCACTCTGAACTTATAAAATACGGACGTTTGGACAGTGGCTGTCAGCGTCTAAAGGGACGAAAAAGGTGCCCTGCGTGTTTGTATGACGTACGGAGAGAGCAGCTGCTACACAGGGTTTAACGAGAAGTATGTAAGGCAGATCATCTGCGCACGGAGGTTGGTTGGGGTGGTGGATGGGTCAAACTCAGGACTTTCACTCAGGAGACCGGGGTTTGTCACCCGCGTGGCAAAACAAATAATAAATGAATGTCCATTACCATCAACTACTGTCATGTGATTATTAGTAGTTGGACTTTCACAAAAATTAACCGTTGGTGGTGCTTATTCTCCAGTTGGGTGTCGTCAAGACAATGCACTACAGGAAAGAAAACGTTTTCATGCACTGGTCAATCTTGACATGTCTTCTTTCAGGCTAGTGTATAGAAAACATCCAAAATACACATTTAGGTGTTTCATTTTACTTCACTTTTTTGTGTCACTTTTTTGTGTCTTTATGTTTCTTCTAAATTCACCAAATAGGCATTAGATAATGCCTTATTTTCAGATTTAAACATAGCATTTCCCAAAACTTGTCATACAAAAAAACAACTGTCTTACCTGAAGTAATCAACTGGGGCAGTAGTAGCACTGTGCACCAAACGTTTACATTCTGTCGGATTTTACAGGGGGTTGTTTCATATATAGCCTGATTTGTATGAAATTGTATTCCTAAAAACATGGTGAAAATTGATCGTATGGCTGTTACTATTTTCTGATTTATGGAGTGATAAGAAGAAGAAGACATGTAATGACGTGATGTAACTGAAACAGCACCAGCCAAACAAACTGTGGAAAACAAGGTTGAAAACAAGATAGAGAGTTACATTCTCCTCATTACTCCAAACACACACACACACACACACACACACACACACACACACACCCAACCCACACACCACACATCACAACACACACACACACAAACCAAACACACACACACACACACCACACACACAAACACACACACACACACACACACACACACACACACACCACACACACACACACACACACACACACACACACACACACACATTGAATCCCAAAGTGTGTGTTTGTGTATGTGTGTTCATTGTGGGAGGTCATCAGTGACTGCTCAGAGGTGTCAGTCTCAGGGCGGAGGGCTCTGAGTAAACTGTTAAGTCAAAGTGAGAGTGATCTGAGGTAAACTCTTGGCTAATGGACTCTCTGCTCCCTGTGGGGGCTTGGACTGTGCAGTCAAAGTCAGCTGTGAAAACACAACAGAGGGGTTTTGTGCAAGTTTTGGCATTTGTCATGCCTGTATACAACATTTTCTCTGTTCAGCCATTTTCCATTTAGTTAAAATTCCATGTTGTGTCTAAATTACAGACTTCATACTCAGGTTGAGCGATATTATGAGGATACATATATATATATATATATATATATATATATATATATATATATATATATTATAGTATGTAAGGGAGGGAGTCACTTCCTAAATATGGCTCATGATTGTTGAAATTGGTCTGTGGGGCAACTTTTCTTAGCTTGCTGATCTCACCTCAGATGAGATCTCAGATGAACATTCCCAGTGGTCAAGCTCTATAGGAAGTCTTGATCATATTTCTAAGAGTGTGAATGTATCCGGCAAAGCAGGAAATTTGAACTTTGTCCTGAGCCTCAGTTTGATTTATGTTACTTCGGCTACGCAGTGGCAGTCACCGCCATCAACAACGATGAGTGAGTGGATGGGGCGATGGTGAGACAGATGGTGGCAAAAGAAATGGAGAAAGAGAGACAACGTGGGTGAAATGATAGAGAAAGGAGAGACATGTAAGCTTAAACAAGACACTAAAAACGAAGGATGAGGTCACTGGAAACACGTGTAACTTTTTGGAAGTTTCCTGTGCTTCAGTTCAGACACCCTGTCACTCTCTAATGTGTCATGGTAATGTCTGAAAATA
>NC_045736.1:29461681-29495446 GCF_008692095.1 Etheostoma spectabile
ACTCTCATTCTGTCCTCTCAGTGCACCATTGGCCAATTTCACTTCCCTAAACCGGCAGAGATACAGCATTAAAAAAAAAAATGAGTCAAGCCTTTACACCAAAGAGGATTATTTCAAGAGATTTCTTTATCTGCCATTTGTTAACTACTAAAACTATCATGAAGAAAGCAGTCACTTCCTAAACATGGCTCATAACTGTTTAAATTGGTCTTTTCTTAGCTTGCTGATCTCACCTCAGATGAACTTTCCCGGTGGTTAAGCTCTAGAGGAAGTGTTGATCGTATTTCTAAAAGTGTAAATGTATCCGGCAAACCCGAAAATTTTAACTTTGTCCTGAGCCTCAGTTTGATTTATGTTGATACGAGCTGTTTTGCATGTGCGATATATGAAGACAACCCCAATATTCTTGTTTTTCACAAGGGTCTCCAAACTCCTTTCTGCGTAGCTACGAATCACTTTGAAGTGAGAGTCACCCAAGGTTGTAACGTGACCCTAATTTATCGTACATGCTCTGAAATTAAACCGGAAAACCCAAGCCCCATGAGTATTTCATCTAAATGAGTTTTAAAGGTGTTTAAGGTCCGTGATCCACAGACCCCCTACCTCTCCTCAAGCTTACAGAAGCTCTAAGACTGAGCTCCATGAAAAGGAAAAAGAGGAGACCCCAGGGGATTGTGGGATTGAGAGATTGAAGAGGAAAGCTTCTGGGGGTGGTGATGGAGGGTACAAAAGAGAAATGGGACATGAAAATAAAGAAAATGAAAGAAAAGAAATGGATCCATGCACTGTGGTGTGATTACAGGCTAACTGGGTCTTGTTTGTAATGTGTTCCAGATGGGGTCCTACTTCGGCTACGCAGTGGCAGTCACCGACATCAACAACGATGGGTGAGTGGGCGGGGCGACGGTGAGACAGATGGTGGCAAGAAAAATGGGGAAAGGGAGACAACGTGGGTGAAAAGATAGAGAAGGGAGAGACATGTAAGCTAAAACAAGACACTAAAAATGAAGGATGAGGTCACTGAAACAACGTGGGACCTTTTTGGAAGTTTCCCACCCTGTCACTCGCTAATGTGTCATGGTAATGTCTGAAAATACTCTGTACTCTCATTCTGTCCTCTCAGTGCTCCATTGGTCAATTTCACTTCCCTAAACCTGACTGACGCTCAAAATTAAAAGGAAAAGGTGTCAGTGTACAGTTAGCCTTTGCAGTAAAAATGATTATTTCAAGATTTCTGCCGTTTGTGCATACACCAAACAGTCGAGGCACATAGGGATTCTTGTGCAGGATCTATGAATCAACTAAAAATAGTTAAAAGAGTTTGGGCCAAAGAAAAGTAAAGCACAACCACTAAAATAGTAATAGATTATACAAGGTAAATATACTCTAATAAAATAAGACAAAAAAACTTAGATACTACACAATAATGCAAGAGTGCAAATAATATAAGACATGAATAGTGTAACTGGAGCATACAACTATGTGGGGATATTGCATTTGTAACGAGCATACATTTTGCACATTAGTATTTCACAGTAGAGTGAGGTTGTGAGGGTTATTGCACATATAATCACAGTGAATTGTTCAGTGTTTAATTTTGTTTTTGCCATCAGTCTGACTGTGGCAGATATAGAACCGTGTTTTATCTGTAGTCATACTGTCGGTTCTGCTGGTGTCTGAGTCTGTATGTGCAGTGTTTGAATCTGAGCAGAGAGTAAGCTGGGTGGAGGGAGTCTCTAATGATGCTCTCTGCTCTTTAATGTCCCTCTAAACTAACACGCTCAAACCGCGTATCTCATCAATGTTCTGGGCCGGGGTAAACAGGAGGTAACATGTATAATCTGCCCGTTGCTGGTAGTTTCCCTGGTAATGTTAGTATCTTAACCTCGGAGAATTAGACGCCATGATGACCGATGAGACTTAATCAGGCGTAGAAACTTTGGTGTCAGTGTTGGCGTTGCTGTTTGCAGTTCAGACTGCAACAAAACATGGAGATACCAAAACAAAACGGGGTCAGAAATGTTTTCAAATGTCTCCGGTTTGGGGGCTCTGAAACGCCAGAGGAACGTGAATGTGAGGTGTAAACACAGCAAAAGATATTCATTTTTAAACCAAAACATAATGTCTAGTTGACCTGTTAGACTGCCTGGTTGGATTTACTTGTATAATTGAAAATGCTCATGGAATTTTTTTTACTGTGTAATATAATGTATGTAACGCTTACTGGTCTATGCTTTTATTTCGTCTTTTTTTATGAACATTATTTTACAGTAAATACTAGTGGAGATCATTAAGTTTTCACAGATACCAGTTTGGTCTGTGTGTATACAATGATACACAAGAAATATAGGATATTTCCTATTGATTAAGCATGGATATTTAACATAACATTTATAAACAGCGTAAACATCAACTAGCTTCAATGAGAAGCTAGAACAAATGGATGTAGAATATACTATGATACAGTCAGACAGTGTGGAATAAGAGCCTTTTTTCAACATTAAAAGGCCCTGACACCCACAGAGGTGTTTTTAGTTAATCTGGCTGATTGGACCTGTTCCCAGGACTGTGTGGGTGTGTCTAGACTGATTGACATATTACAGCTTTATTACTTATATTGGTAGAAAATATTTTGGCACCTAATAAATTTCCATCTGAGCTCTGGCCCACCTTCAACCAAAAGCAGAAGTTTTATAAACCAGAATAACTGAAATCACCTGTGTGGGTGTTCAGAGGTTTTACCAAAACCAAATGTGCTAAATTAGACACTTAGGCGCTATGTCGCTTTGTCTTGTGTCTATATCTTTAGTAGTTCCCCTTCTCGTTCCATCTTCACCTCCATGGTTTGTCTCATGCCTTTGCTTGCCCCCCCAGGTTGGATGACCTGGTGGTGGGAGCTCCAATGTTCATGCGCCGAGGGATCAATGGGCGTCTGGAGGAGCTGGGGAAGGTGTATGTGTACCTCCAGAGAGGCCCTCTGCTGCTGGAGCCAGGCCAGTCCCACCTCCTGGGTCAACAGGCCTTCAGCAGGTTCGGCACCTCGCTCGCTCCGCTAGGGGATCTCAACCAGGATGGCTTCAACGGTAGGTGTGCCACATCCCTTTTAGAGCAAGACTTGACAATGAAATTAGAAATATATATATATATATATATATATATATATATATGAGTAAAACTCTCATCACACACTCGTCAGCCATTTTAGTTCAAGAGCTCGCCTCCCTAGATGCATAAACAAGTCCCGAAGCTATTTTGCAATGGCACCGTTCTGTCTGGCGCTTAGTGCCGCACAAGACGACTGTGATTGGTTTAAAGAAATGACAATAAATCAAAGCACATTTTCTCCCATCCCGGAATGCTGTGTGGACTAGCCAGACCCTCCTCCGCAGCGCTGTGGAAGAAGGTCTGGCAATGCGAGACTACCATTTATTTAACTGTTTATATTTAACTAAATCTTTATATGAAGGTCTAATGTATCCCAACTTTTCTGATTCCACTTTGTGCAAGGTAGGTGTCATCAGTCCAAACTCACTGGAGAATTTTCGTGAGGCGTGATGGTTTGAATTAGGGCAGCAACTCACGATTATTTAATTATTAATCAATTTATTGATTTTTTTCCTCATGAATTGATGAGAAGTACAGTTGCAACAATTAGTCAACCAACACTCAATCAGCAGTGTTATTGAATATGAAAATAATCATTATTTGCAGTCCTAATTGATAATTTATTCTATGACAAAGTTATGCTAATAATGGGGGAAATTAAGAAGGGAAACAGAAAGATATTCAGTTTACAATGATATAAAGCAGAGAAAAGTAAATCTTCAAATTGGAGAAGCTTGAACTAGCAAATGTTTGGCTTTTTTAACAATTTGATAAATGACTGAATCAAAGATCAAAATGGTTTTTGATTAATGTTTCAGCACATGTTTGAACTAGTTTAGAGACTATTCCAACCTACTGATGTACTCAAAGTGTTTTATTCAATCATGAATCAGCCAAAGTCTAAAGAAGTAAATCATCATAGAAAAAAGCTGCAAAACCACTAGTTCCACCATGGCCTGCGACGGGTGTTGTTTATGAGGAATTTAAGTACACTGTGCTGGACTCACTGGGGTTATATGGCTTATACATACAGTATTTACAGTGGTGTGTTGTTGCTGTTTACAATCAGACATGGCCATCGGCTGTCCTTATGGAGGAGATGAGCAGCATGGATTGGTTCTCATTTATAACGGTCATGCCGGAGGACTGATGGACACGCCCTCCCAGACTCTCACTGGCCAATGGGCTTCCAGCTCTTTCCCAGCCAGTTTTGGCTTCGCCCTGCGAGGCAACAAAGATCTGGATCACAACGGCTACCCAGGTAGATAATGGTTCTTCACCAGGCGTCTATTACCACTTCATCCTCTTCTCTGATGTCTTCATTGGACTTACTCTCCCCTCATGCAGATCTGATTGTTGGAGCTTTTGGGGTTGATAAAGCAGTGCTATACAGGTATGTTAAAGCATGTACGAGTGTAGTGACAAATGCATTAGACCCATACTTTTTATTCCTATTCTTTCACGGTCTGTCTCTTGAATAAGGGCTCGGCCAATCGTGAGTGCCAGTGCGTCTCTTACAGTGCAGCCGACCATGTTCAACCAGGAGGAGAAGACTTGTGAGCTGATCACAGAAAATGAAACCATTGCTGTCTCTTGGTATGAATTCCAAAACACTTTACATCTTAATAGGAAGATTACACACTTTTTGAAGTTTTGATCCTACATCCAGTATTTGTCCTCGCAGCGGAAATATTTTTAATGGTTTAATGAAAAGCTTAGGAGTTTACAAGTAGTTAAGAGCTCTGGACAATAACAGAACATGGAAACTCTTGCAAATGTTATGTAACACACGTTAGTTCAGTTTCAGCTTTCCAAACTGTGCCTCACGAGAATGTCAAATGACGTCATGTTTGCCCGTATCCTATCCAAGCCGCTCTGAACTACACAGTATTCTTAGAACCAGTGGGAAAAAAGGGAAAATTCACCCCACTTTCCATCTCAATTAAGCTGTTTCAACAAGTTAACCGTCGTATTAAATGTGGCATTTGCCTTAACTGGCTGCTGTTTAAGTATCTGTCCTGCAGTTTGATACAAGTCATGTTTTCATGTTTATTGGTGTTTTTGCTGCCTTGGTAACAACAGAGATGAAGGGAGCTGAGAAAGGTGGAGGAGTCCTATGGAAAGATGACAGGGTGGAGTGTTGAATGCAGTTCTAGTTGCAGTTAGTTAGTAACATTGAAAAGGTTGGAAAATGGTTGTAACTTTTTTTTTTCTTTCTTGACATGAATGAATTGTTTGGCATCAACAACAATTTATGTAAACAGATTGACTTACCACTTATATTTACATCATTTATGGTTCATATTTGCCATTTACCCCTGTGAGATCACATTTATGATCATATGATCATTTTCATTTTTTGTGAGAAAACAAGAAAATTCTTATTTCTTATTTCTTAGAACTTAATCAGAACAGGTGAAAGTGCTTGAAATGTAACAATTTTAACTTTGTGGAGTAATAATAGCATAATAGCATGGTCAGAAAGACAACATTCCAGCACACACCCTACACTCAGACACGCACACACTGTGCAGACACACCACCCACACACCACACACACACACACACACACACACACACACACACACACACACACACACACACACACACACACCACAAGGCCCCAGGCACCGTTAGGTGGAGGACACAGTTAAGTTTCATAGCACCTATAGTCCAGTAGACCCGAACACTTCGTATGTATTAGTTACGTGTAGGGGGGGTGTACCATGTGCTGTCATTGAAAATGAGTTATTTTTTTATGTTCCTCACAGAAAATGACCAAAGGTTATGAGTTTGAGTTGGAAGAAATTATAAATAGCGTATTTTTTCTTTTAGCAAACATTGAAAACAGGTCCCACAGACCCGAACACCACCCAACGGTTAAGTGGTCACACACACTTTTTTCCGTTTTCTTTTAAACTTTTTTTGTAACACGTTCGTAGCTGTCCACATCCATGTCTGTCTAGAAGTATGAACAAAGCTTCAACTATACAGTGAGGCTGATATCAGTGAGATGAAATGACAAACAACGCTGGATTACATATACTGGACCATTGTATTAAACATGGGGTTGGATTTCATGAAAATCTTAATTAAATTGAATATACAGAAATACCTCAAATGAGTGTTATCGTGTCTGTATGAGCTAAATACTAAGTGTTTGTCCTCCATATCTTTGTCTGTGTTTAATTTCCAGTGTCAGCATTGATTTCTGCCTGCTGGCTAATGGGAAGCACCACCCCTCCATCTGTGACACACACCAACACACACCCAACACACACACACACACACACACACACACACACATACACACACACACACACACACACACACACACACAAACACACATGGTACCTATTACCTTGCTTTCTTTGTGCAGCCAAGTATTCTGGACTTCACTGTGGTCAATTTGGCAGTTAAGATCAAGATAAAAGAACAATCCTGTAAACACAGGGTAACTTGGTGGGCTCCGACAGTTTAGAAAAGTGTGTGTGTTTACTTTAAGTGCGCGGGTGTGTATTGTCTGTGTTCTCTGCATACTTGTTGTCATGTGGGCAGCAGCAATGCCCTCTTTTTGTATAATGCACAAAGAGCAAAGATGCTTTAACATAACACAGTTTACCACTGTATGTGTCTGCATTTGCATGTGGTGAGGCATGCATGTATACATATGTCTGTGTAAATATGTGTTTGTGTGACTATCCATACATTTCACATGCATTGTTTTGTTCAAAACAGCCACAGACAATGTACATATTCACTGTTTCTTACCGTGCATGTGTGTGCCTTTATATTTTCAAGACTTTGTGGTGGAGGTTCAGTTGGACAGTGTGAAGCAGAACCAGAAGGAGTCCATCAGGAGGACTCTGTTCCTGGACAACCAGCAGCCCGTTCTGCTTAAAACCCTCAGCCTCACCAATGGAAAACGCTTGTGCTTTGACACCAAGATCTATTTGCGGGTCAGTCCCACTAGCGGTCTCTCATACCTCTAGTGTCCTATCATTTTAAGTTTTTACTGACATAAACAAATTGGGCACTAACTATATCTTAGGCCAATCATTCCAGACTATAGGCCTTATATATCTTTAACAAATTTTCCGGTGCTTAATCTTGGCCCTCAGGAGACAGGACCCCACTGGTTCTCATGCAAGCCATCTAATCAGAGACTATGTTGCATCTGCAGCACCAGGTGAACGTAATTAACTTGCCGGCAGGACAGAGGTTAAAGTCATTTCCTATTAAACAGGGTTTGAAGTTGCCGTTTAAAGTGCTATTTCAGGGGAAACCAGTACAGTACCAATCTTCACATCACTCAGTGGTGGCCTGATCAAAGTGAATGTCTGCCAAAAACACTTAGGTCATATGTATAGATGTTCATTGTAAGGGCATAATGATCAGAGCACTTTGCTCTTTGACAGCATAAGAGATGGTTTGAGTAAAAACTGCAAACTATTCCACTCACCTGTCAGTCAACACTTATGTTTGTACACCATTTCTTCCTTTTAGTCTTTCTTTAAAGAGGCCACATCATTGTGGCTGGTTAAACCGAATTCATGTCACATCATAGAGAAACTGAAAACAGACTTAATCCTGCATCGGGGCCAATAGTTGCTGTAAAATCTGCTTTCGATTTTGTTAAAACTATAGTGCGTAGTTTCTGTCACCCTCATGTGGAATTGTAAGTAATGACAAAACTGTTGGCGCGTCCACAATACACAAGCTTTTCCGTGATCACCCCCCCCCCCCCCCCCCCCCCCCCCCCAACAAAAAAACAAAACATGATGACATGATGGGTACGGTAATTATCTTTGCTTGATTTTCTGCGAAAGTTGCCGGATGGCACCATTTTTTGAAGCCATACTGAGAAATACAGAGAGAATTGGTTGGCGCTGATTCTTAATTAGCTTTGTATCGAATATTTTGGCAATGGCTTGAATGTAACGGACGTTCATCAATATCAAAAAGTTACGCACTAAAGCTTTAATCTGACAACATTTTTACATGAGTGTTTCACAATAATCGGCTGGAAATTCCTACGGTGACTACAAATTTTGAACTATCTTTTGCCCCTCATCGACAGCGTCAGCTTGTTTTCCCCAATATTTTATATCTGTGTTGAGAACAGTGATACACCGGACTTGTGATACACCGGACTGAGGTTTATCAGGTCTTGAAGACAACAGACATAAAGACAACATAAAACAACACATGGATTTGTGTCATTCACATCAGTTACTCACATAGCTGCATCTATCTCTATTGCAGGGTGAAGAAGAGTTTCGGGATTTACTTTCTCCCATTTTCATCAGCCTCAACTTCAGTCTGGATCCTCATGCCCCAGTGGACCAGCATGGCCTCAGACCAATCCTGAATTATGAGACGGAACAGCGTATAGAGCAGAAGGTATGTACATTAACGCAGGATACAAAATGATTCACAAAACCTTAGTCACATAAAGGATCCGCAGTGCGTGCTGTAGATGAGTGCTCTCCAAATGTTTTACAAATGATTGTTTTTCATGGTATAGTTGACGTTTTCAGTACGTATTTTTCATTATTTTCTAACTTTTGCATTACATTTTGCACATGATGCATTATTATTGTTTAGCCAGAAGTATACTGTTGTGTGATTCTTTCTGTAGTGGCGATAAACATTACTTTTGGATCACAAACTAAAATAGGTTTGATCTATGGTTACAGTGAAATTACTCACATCACTTGCTGTGAACCTGAAAAATAGCAAATTTAGAAAAACAGGTTGTCCGCCATCAACATGTTTTCGATTTGAAGTCCCCAGTGGAAATTACGCCCTAGCCTGTAGGTGAAACAAAATGATATATTTGGGTATTGCCATATTTCGAGTTTAAATATTTAAAAGTAATCTAGTTCAGCATTTACTGTGTATGCTGTGTAAACATGATAGGCAACAAATGTATGTCAGAAATATTGAGGTTGGTTGAGAAATTTTCGCTAAATGTCTAACCTGGAAATCCATGAAGCACTGCTCTCTTTCAAATCTTCTTGGGCGTTCAACTCCCAAATATATGAAGTATGTATCTGTGTAGAGTTGTAAATGTATCTATATATTACATTACCACACTGAACATCTCTAGACCACGATACTTATATGGCCACACGCCTTGCATGTCATGAACTAAACATATAGTCACCACAGCAAATACCGGTGGAGAGTGAGCATAACAGATGGCATGATCAACATTTTCACAAAACGGTTCCAAACTAAATCACGTACGAATGGTGATTACTTACACAGTGGTTTTCTGTATTACACAAGTTTAACTTCCCCCTCCATACCACAGCACATCTTCCACCGTTTACATTTTGCACGCAGGACATTTATTTGAATAGCAAAGACGGTGGTTATAGGCCGCCATTTTAAAACCGACATCAAATGTAAAAGGCCCATCTAATGTGCCGAATCCCATATGGTTGGAGGTCGAGGGTCAGTCCTGGTAGAGCATGATCTGATTACTGCCCTCTGGTTCCATTGGTAGTGTTTTTTGTTTCCTATGTGAAGAGTTGGAAGCTTTATGGAGGACTGGCGAGTCATGCCTCTGCAAAAACACAGAGGGAGGACTGACAGCTCCGTTTGGGTGGGGCGGCGCTCAGCTCGCAGACATCTGGTTGTGGTTTGTTTATGTATGTTGCCAGTGGTCGCCTCCACCAGGCAAGAGCCAAAGCCCGAAAACGTGCACATGTTTATGTGAGTGATATAAGGTGAAGTGAGTGTGATGTGGCTATGGGAGTGTGTACATCATGTACTTGTTTTTAACAGAGTACACCGACTTATTTCAGCCTTAAAGGCAACACTTTAAATTGTTGTTGTTCTCCCTTCTCCTTCTAGTATGTGAAGGGGCCCAATCAATCAATTAGCTTAAGTGATGACAACATCATCCATGTTCCCAGTAGACTGTGGACCCTGATGCTTTATACTCAGTTTACATTGTATAAAGTGACACTAGGCTCCATGGAAAACAATTAGCATATTTTAGCACATACTTGATGCTCTGTCTCCCTATGCATAAACCTCTCAGTATATGTATGCCTGCTCGACCCACTGAGCCAATCCGGCCACTTAAAGAGACACTGTTAGTGTAAATACTATTTGATGAAACCATTCCCAAGCAGTAATTGTATATATTTTAACTATTAACATTTCTTAATTTAGATTCATTAATAAGCAGTGCCCTGCAGTCACTGAACATTTAAAGCTATAGTGCGTAGTTTCTTTTGCCCCCATGAGGAATTCTAAGTAATGACAACAACACTGCCGGCACGTCCACATGATAAAAGCCTTACGTGATCGCGCATGCTCCATCACCCCACCTTCCACGCAGTTGCTAGTTGCCAAGGAGAACACGGAGGATTAAAGAAACATGATGGGACTCTTCAGAAGAGGTCATTATCGTCACTTGAGTTTCTGCGTGTGAAAGACACCTGACGACACAATCTTCTGAACATAGACATACTTAGAAATACAGACAGAGTCGTGTGGAGCTGATAGTCTTAATTAGCTTTGTAGCAACTCATTTGGCAATGACTTGCACATGTTTTTTATGCCATATAGTCAGTGGTCTACCACGAATGATTTTGATGCCTCTGTTTTCAACATTTCATATGTTGAAGTTGACCAAAGAGCCAACAGTGGGAATATGCCTTTAAGAGCTGGAGGGAAAGTATGGGCGGATGAAGAGATGAAAGTGAAAAAGAGATTAAAAGTGGTCAGAAAGGAAGGAAAGTTAAGTTGGGAGTCATCACTTGATCTTAGAAAGTCTATTTCAGATTGTGTGTGCACACGCGTGTATGTCTGGTGTTCTGGCTTCTTGAGTCCTGAGGAGATGCAAAACCAAAGGACTCGAATGAGGAATCTCCACTGAGACACTGTTAACCATTGCCAGGCTGATTCTTTGCTCTCTGTAGCATTCTTTTGGAATCTAATGTTTCCCATATGTGGGAGAGATGAGGGTATGGCAACAACGACACTATATGGATCAACATGGGAGAAATGGTGAAGACAGAAAAGAAGAGAAGAGAGAATAAAGCAAAAATCTCTAGGGACACACTGGAAAAGACAATGCCGCCAAATCAAAGTACATTTATCTTTTACTGTGGTTTTCACCAAATCATCTGTCACGAAAGACTAAAGAGCCAATTAAGCCTTGCTCTCTTTTAAATGTGAGGTTTTCACTCTTTGTGATGAGGCTTTTCCACAAAAATGTAATACTTGTTTAAATGGAATTCATCATCCTTTCATTCTTATAAACCTTCACAGTGTTTTCTTTATTCTTCCTTTTCTTTGTTCCCACATGTGAAGCACATATTACTCCAGCAAACATGAAAGGATGCTGCTTTCACACAACTTCTTGGCATCTGGTTGTTGCAAATATTGTTACAGTTTTGTGCATACATGGAGGAGATGTATAGTCTATATCCTCTCTTATCCTTTCATTAAATCATGAATCTAGTGTGCTGGCTTCTGTAAACATCCTCTTCCTCAAAAGCTTTCTCACTCCTTACCTCTGGACTCTGTTCCCAAGATACCCCTCTCTCTTTCACCTATCACAACCATCCCTCGCTCCTCCCTCTTGCTTCCATTTACCTCTATCTATCTTACTTTCTCAGGCCCAGATTCAACTGGATTGTGGAGAGGACAACATCTGTGTCCCTGACCTCAAGCTGGCTGTTTATGGGTGAGAGGAACTAAAACCTTCCAGTCATGCTTTGCTATCTGCTACAGTTTTTTGTCCCGCCTGTGACTGATAAAACACAACAGAAATTTAAACTGTAAGGAAAGCTCCTACATTTGCCATGTGTCTGGTGGGTATTTCCTCTTGATAAGTGATGCATTTTATGTTTCTGGTTAGGATAGAATTAACACAGGAAGAACTGCAAATTTAGCATTAGCAGCAGTTGCAGTCTTGGCCGGATGGACAAAGTAAATACCACAAATTATTGGTACCACAAACAAAAGTATTGCCACAGCATAGGCTATGCTGTTTAAAGGAGTATTAATTGAGTTATTTTGGCCACTTGAGGGAGACAGAACAAGCTGTAATCTTGAAATCCATTAGGAGTCATGTTTCATAAACATGACAGTCCCCTAGTCACTCTCCTTTTAGCTCTGATTTTGGTCTCCACCACCTGTGGGCCACCATGTCGGCCTCTATAGCTGCTAAATGCTTCAGTACAAGCAGGGGCGCAGCACAAAGTCCTGGGCCCTGTAGAAAGGCATTTTCTATGGGCCCCTCCCCACATCCACAGCTATTCAGCTATTCTCACATCTTTTTGGGCCCTCCTCACATGAGGGCCCTGGGTAGTGGGTAGTCCTCTTTCCACCCGCAGTCCAACCCCTCTAAATTCACGTAACAGAGTTTTGAACTCTGAAATATTTTCTAACACTGTTTGTTAATCTTTTGGAGTGACGATTTAACTGGGACAGTTTCACGCCCATCCATAGAAGTGCTCCAACTGGGAGTCACATGACATTGTCTTTGGAAAAAAATCAATGGCACTTGGGAAACTTCTGGTACACAAGCGACACAATGAACCATTCTGTGGATGGTTACATATTATTCCACTTATCATTAAGGCTTGCACACTAAATAAATGCAAACACAAAACACTCAGTTTTAAAAAAGTCTTATGAGGAAATAAATGCATTCAAACATATGTTTTAATATGTTTTTAAGCAACAAGGATACATACAGTACATTGTGTTTTGCTGAGAAAAACTGAAAGTAAACGTTCCTGTTTTGGCTTACAGTAGACAACACAATACAGCTGTAATCAGGCCTTAAAAGTTGACAAGGCCCAAGCACGACAGAATTCGGCCCGAGCCCGACATGTGCATTTTTAATTGACAGCTTTTTAAAAGATGCAACCCGTTTACAGCTCAACATTAATAAAATTTGTGCACGCACACAGCTTTTTTTTTTTTTGTCAAGAATGAGTCATTTATACAATTTTTGACATAATCTATTCATTGAACAAAGAAATAAATGAAGTCCTCCAGAGCAAGGTTCCATTTCACCTCCTCAGCATCCCTTTTCACGCTAACAAAATTCATCATTTTTTGGCAACTCAGAGCACAAGCCCAATCCCGGGCCGAGTCGGTGTTAAACGATAGAAATTTAGAACGAACCCAACCAAACACATCGGGTTCAGGCAAAGATCTTCAGCACTACCACACAGTACTTTATAACTCAGGGTCAGTTTCTTCTGTAAGTTAACTAGTGATAATGAAAGAAGTATAAATATTGTTGCTATACAGTAGCTGCCTGTCTTATCTGCAGGGAAAGACAGTGAGTTTGATGAAAAATAATCAAAGAGAAGAAGCATTGAAACAATATTCAAAGGAAGAAAAATTATTCTGTATCTCCCAGCATCTCCGAGACAGAATCAAACGACTGTGCTCACAACATAAAGAGGGATGATTCACACGTTATTATTGATCATGCATCCTTGTTTGTGAAAGCAAGTCCCTATTCAGAAAGCAAACTCACACACAGTCTCAGACTCTCTCTCTCCTCCCAGTGCTGACTTACTCTGTTATAAGGAGTGTTTTGCATTACATGGGCATGTGATTTCCTTTAGCTGCAGAAATACAATCAGTGCATGCAAAACGTCTCCCATGAAAACGCAAAGATCTGCATTTGTCGTTGCCACGGGATCAAGCTCTAATGATTCAGCACTTTCACTAAACCAAATTTCCTCCACTGACATACTATAAGACACAGCATTTTTGTCTTGCTAGCCAAGAGCTCACAAACGATGGGAACATTGACATTTAACAACATTCAACATTGACAACTATGTGTCCCTGTCACTCGTAGTTGAGTTGTATCCTCTGGCTTTAATTTACTCTTATGAGCTTTATGAGAATCTGTTACAGTTTGCCAACAAATGAAACTCAGTGTTGTTAACATCTCGGCCATACTCTGCAGATTTCTGTCTGTTCTCAGGGTCTGCTGAGTGTTGGTGTTAGGGTATCAGTGCCGCTTCCTCTGCATTCGCTAAACTTGCCTGGGCCTAATTAAAATCATCTGGTGGTTGTCTTATACCTAGCGAGGGGTCACTGCGTCCAGACCCTCTGAAGACGGGGGGAAGGGGGAGGAGGAAACAGGGAATGAAAGAAGAACCGTGATTATGAGCCTCAACCAGACGCCTTTCTCCCCTTTCTGCTCAATAGAAACATGAATTTACTACCACAAAGTGAAGCTGTTGGGGGAGGGCTGGAGTCTGAGAGTGTCGAGAGGATTTATCACTGCGCGGAAAGTGTGTTTGCACACAGGGGCGTCACTGTGAACATGCGGAATAAGGTGGGGGTTGGTTTCCTGAGACAAATCACAGTGATCAGATTTGGGTCATTTCCCAGGTCAGTCATGGACAGATATGCAGGAGAAAATGGCCTAAAACAGAGATGCATTGTCCAAAAAAGACTTTGTGTCCCTGCTTTTCATTAAGTTTTACAATTGCTTCTTGGGCATTTTGGTCATGCCCTCCACCGAGTCACATCAATAAACACAGCAGAAGAGGTAACACAAACTAAACTGAGCCGGAAAAGAGAGGCTGTAAATTGTCCTTTTCTTCGCAGTAGATAAAAATTTGTAATAGATACTCGACAGAATAACACTTTTAATACCCCCCCATACACTTACACACACACACACACACACACACAAAACGAGTCTACAGCTATGTATAAATACAGACTCTGTGATAAGATATCTTAATGGTCGTTGCATTAGAGGTGTTGATGAAGCTCTTGAACTATTAACTATTCTAAGAGTTTCCTTTTCCACTTGTTGTGTTTGGAACAAACCATCCACACTGGAGTTTGAAGACACGTCTGAACCCCTCTGTCCCATTTCCAGTTATTTTTTTAAAATATAAACCCTGGATTAAATGACTTTGTGTAACATGAAAGGAGTCCCTCGTAGTGATGAACCCACATAGAAGTATCAACAGATTCTGCAGTTTTCCTCAGACGGAGGAATTAGCAACCTTTAGCTCAATATTTTTGTTTCTATGGTCCTTGTTTTTACTGTTTTGGTTCAGTGTCATTGCAAAAGAGTTAGCTACTATAGCTGGTGAACAAAGTGCAGCATTTAATAGCCAAATAGTCAGACAAATGTATCGTAGGAGTTGATGGAGAGCAAAACTGGCCAAAGAACATAAGTGAAAATTGAACTTACATTTCTCAAGTGCATAAAAAAGCATGACCGAATGCAAATAGCTCTCTGTGTACACACAGGAGTTTAACTCATCCCTGCTTTGTCATATATTACATTACGAAATTAGTGAACTGGGAGGACGCTGAAGTTTTACTGGACTCGCTAACTGGACTTACACTACATTTTCTCTGCTGTCTGGCACAGAGCAATACATCTTTTTAATTTAACATCCATTGTGTTGACATCACTGGAATTTGCACAATTCTCTAACCCTTTTGTCAACAACTTTGTTGTGGTTGTGCTTGTGGTTCTCCTCCTCCAGTGACCGAGCAGAGGTTTACCTGGGGGATGAAAACTCCTTGAGCCTGACGTTCAATGCCAGGAACGAGGGAGAGGGAGGGGCGTACGAGGCCGAGCTCTATGTGGTGCTTCCCCCAGAGGCCGACTACAGCGGGATAGCACGCAACAATGTGGTGAGGCAGACAACTCACTGTAACTATAACTATAGCTTCGTTTTTTTTCAGATGTGCATAAATATAAATCATATCCAAGGCAAATAAAAGTGGATCATCTTTTAAACAGAAAACAAATGCTGGAGTACCGTGATGAAAAGCAAGCAACCTCTCGCTTTTTTTCTATAGGGTCCAGGACAAATGGACTTTGGGCAAGTAGAAAAATGTTGAGCTGGTAATTTGTTTAGTTATTTATTTACTTATTCTCCAACTTGAGTACAAATTATGCATCTCTGGATTTCCTAACAATGTAAGGCATGTTTTGCTCATGATTTGATTTTTGTTTCCAAAAAAGTAGCACAGCAAGTGATGTGGAAAACTCAAACTGTGGACATTCCCACAGAAGAATAAAAACACAGCATAAGAAAATATGCCAAAAAAACTGTCTGTCCACCATAAAGTAGGCCTGCTGAGATGTCTAAAAAAACTTTTAAAAAGTGAAGGTGAACTATTTTAGGTTATGTGTTTAGTTATCTAGTTATCTTTTTTCTTCAGCTTTTTATTTATTAATGATTTTCAAGTTTACAGAAAGTAAACAAAAAGCAAATAATAAGCAAAAAACAGAACAGCAAACAAATATTAAGGTCATGGATGATCAGTAAACCAAGGCAGATTTCTCTAATTAAAAATAAAATATGGCACATGGTACATCTGTCATTGGCTAAATAAAGGCAGCGTTTTTTCCAAACGTGGCATGGAGTAGGTCATCTGTTCTAGAAGATGGGCCTGTTTAACAATGTTATGAAAGGCCAGCAGTGGAAATGCTTTTCCAGTGTTTTGTAATGTTTTTTTTTCTTTGCTGTTAGCAAGATCTATAAGAGGTTGATATCATCTTTACTTAGCCTGTCAGTGATATGTCCGAGATAGAGCGATGTGAACGTACTGGGTTTTGGAGATGATTGCTGCTACTCCCTTCCAGAACGTCTGAATAGAGGGACCAAGACCAGCAAACATGAGCATGATCAGCCATGACTTCTCCACATTCCCTCCAGCAGCATACTGTAGACGAGTGCCAGTTGGTTTAGACTTGAAAAAAAAAAAAAACTTTTTCCAACAGAAGTCTCTCCAGGTCCAGGAGTTGGTTCAGAGGACGTTTGTGTTTCTCAGACATTCAGCCACATGACTTCAGTTATTTCATTGTCCACCTCTCTTTCCCATTGTTGTTTCACTCATAGTGTCCTTATTGCCGACGCCGAGGATGTAATGTTTTCACTCCGGTTTGTCTGTTTATCGGTTAATCAGCAGGATTACAGAAAAACTACAGGCCGATTAGCATTCAGATGTGGTGGAAGGGTGTATAGGCCGAGGAAGAACCCACTGAATTTTGGAGAGGATCCAAATCATGAGACGGATACTCTATTTACTTTTCACTTTCATTAACATTGCCAGGCATCAATAACTATATGAACTAGAAGGGCACTCGGAGAGTGAGGACCTCTGCCAAGGCACTCACAATCTCACAATGTTTCCCTGTCAGCAACTATTTGTTTCTGATTATTCCTACACCACATGAATGCATCACAAATGCCCTATTTTGCAATGTTATGAAAGAGACAAATAATTTGTGGATCCAGAACATGATTTGGATCATTTCTCAAAATGTATTAGGTTCTTTCTTCAATCAATCAATCAAACTTTATTTATAGAGCACTTTGAAACAACCAAACTTGACCAAAGTGCTGTGTGTATTTGGTCCATTCTACACCCTTCCACCAAGATTCAGGAAAATAAGCCCAGTAGTTTTTCCACTGTCCAGATCGTGGTCCTAATCTTAATATCCGTGTTGAGAGTATTTTATGTTTTTGTGTCCTTTTCAGAGCTTGACCCAGCTGACGTGCAGCTATGAGGCCGAGAATCAGACCCGCTACCTCGTGTGTGATCTGGGTAACCCCATGAAGTCTGGTACCAGTGTAAGAGCCAACAAAGTCCACATGTTGTCTTTGGCCTTGTTCAGTTTTTGTGTCTCAGTACAATTAGGTCAAGTCAAATCGTTCTGGCATAGTGTTAATCATACACAAACCCAACAAACAGTTTTTGAATTAATCTGATAAAACATACAGAATTCAAATCCAACTTTCAAGTAGAAATATTATCACTTGTTTCCAAAAGCGAGGGGGTATTTCAGACAGGAATTCAAGCTCTGTTTGACTATTTACTATCTGTTCATGATGAGGCCTAGTCTGGAAATCCAGACCCAAATCCCACAGTTATAAATTAAGGATTAATAACTCACTGAGCAAAGTCAAATTGTGAGAACTCTGGATTTCCAGGTTAGATGAGGCTGTGACTGAGGAAAATGTAGGAAAATATTGAGTGTGTTGTGAAAAACAAACTATCAGAATTAAATAGGGTGCAAGACATATTTTTTGTTTTTAATATTATTCATTTTTCTTGTTCCTTGGATTAATTGTAAACATTTTCTGTGGGTCCTTTCCTAGTTATGGGCCGGCCTTCGATTCACTGTGCCCAGACTGAAGGACACTCACAACATTGTACAGTTTGAGCTCCAAATACGAAGGTAGGTCACTTTTCAGACAGTACTGTTGGGTGAGATAGGTTCACCACACACACACACACACACACACACACACACACACACACACACACACACACACACACACACACACACACACACACACACACACACACACACACACACACACACACACACACACACACACTCACACACAGTATATATTGTTGTGTAGGTATTAACAGTGCCCTACCACATGTATTTCATTACTTTGTGGTAATATCTGAAGTTCTACCATGGACTCTGTAACATTTTTGTTGAACAAATGCCTTGGTTACCTTGGTTACCATGTTTCAAGCCATTCTAGTGTGGTATAGAAAGCCTGCAGGAAGGCTCGACTCGATTTGTGTAAGCTAGGCTAAGCTGCTTGGCTCTGATTGGCTAACAGCTAGCCAATGAGAGCCTGGCTATCAGCATGTGCATCTTGGTGAGCTCATGATTAGTAATGAGCTCAGACAACATGACGTCAGACTGACCAGCTTTGTGATTGGCCTGATTTCTCCGCTTATTTCATCTCAGTGGCTATAGCTGACAGAGGAAGTAGCCGTTCATCTTCACATTTACAACATAACACAAACACATATGGACATATTTCACATATTTCAAAAAAGTACAAACAGTTTTGTGTGGCAGGACACCTTTAATATTAGTTATATTCTGTTACAACTAATTCCAGATTAAATGACATCTTTACAAGATCCTGGAGTAGTTTTACAGCGTTTTGTAAAGTGTTTCTGAAAAGAACTTTTTGCCTTTTTGTGGTAGTAAAAATGCAAATAACTCCGAGAGTGAGGTGGTGCAGTTTGACCTGGAGGTGGCTGCTGTGGCTGACGTCATTCTGCAAGGGTGAGGCTTCATGGCCAACTGTTCCACTTCATCATCACATCACCATTCATATCCGTGTGGTCCCTGCCAAGTTAACTGCCAAAAAAAACAACTTTTATTTTTTATTTTTTGCAGTGTTTCTCGCCCTGACAAAGTCATCTTCCCCCCCCCAAACTGGGGTATTAGTCAGAGTCTGAGGGACGAGCGGGACATCGGCCCTGAGCTACAGCAGGTCTATGAGGTACATTAACATTTACGATAAAAAACAACAACATTTGGGTTGAGTGATTATTAAGGGACTGCATTAAAATTATTATTATTATTGAAATTTAGTTGGTGAATGGGGTTATAAAATGTTCTAAAACGGTCTTGTCACTCCAAAAATCTTGGGTCTGAACTGGGCTTGAATCAAACACAAATCTGTTATATTATGAGAAAACATGATCTTTATATATCCTGCAGCCAGACATGAGTGGCTGTCCTTCATGAAGATTTATTTCACCTACAAAAAGCCCTGGGTGTCTGTTGAGCAGGTGTTTGCAAAAACAGCAAACAAAGCAAAAGCTGAAGCCCAATCCCTCTCTTCCAGTTGGTGAATAACGGTCCCAGCGATGTCAGCCAGTCCACATTAGAGGTGAGGTGTCCTCTACGGGCGCACGGACACGAGCTGCTCTACCCTGTGGAGGCGATCACCGAGGGCCCGATCAGCTGTTCCTCCAAACACACCTTCAATGCACTGAAACTCAAGGTGAGGACACACACACACACACACACACACACAACTTGGTGGCCATGGTGTAGTCTATATCCACGACCTTCCATTTCCGAGATTGCTCTGTTGTTGCTGGAAATTCAACCGTATGTTCATCTTTTCGGCCGGATGTCCGTGACCTTCCGCTTCCTTTGTGTTAGCGTTCTAAACTCCGGTGGATTTCTAAGGACTACGGTTAACTTCTCCTCAGATCTCTGGAGGGTAAATCCCGACACCTAGCTAGACTATCCGTCTAATCTGAGTTTTCTGTTGCACGACTAAAGCAACTTTTGAACGTACACATGTTCCACCAAAACACGTTCCTTACAGAGACTATTTTGCAGCGGTACAAGGGCTCCGCACCGTGCACCGTGCTTACTGTACGGACCCACCGCCACCGACTTGATCTTCTAAAGTTACCGGAAGTCATTAAATTTCAATGGAAGCGGCTTCTCTCAGCTGCAAGGAGCGGCAAATCTGTCGGCGTTGCGTTTTGGGCATTTTGGGCATTTTGGGCGTTTTGAGCGTCAATCAGAAAGTTGAAATTATGTCAACTTTATGGTAATGAGCTATGACGCTGTTCAGCGGCAAGCAGCGGATAGCAGCGACCAGCAACTAATCAGAATATAGACGTCCATCGCACTGGCTGATTCCAGAGAAACACACAATCAAACATACATCTTCCTACCAAAACATTAATTCTTAGAAAATGGAAGAAAAGCTCATAATCACCGTTGCTGGGTTACCTATCGTTTATGATATATACCATGGTGAGATCATTACCCTCTTTGTTTGTTTTTAACTGTCTATTCATGTGTTTTACCGGTTTTTAATGCTTGTGATTTTTAACTGTTTTTACTTGTGTTTTATCTGTTTAACTGATTTTGTGTAAAGCACTTTGAATTGCCTTGTTGCTGAAATGTGCTATACAAATAAAGCTGCCTTGCCTTGCCTTGCCTTGGTCTATTCTTGGCCCGAAACATTTGATTGTGTTTGTTAATGACTCTGTCTATGTCTCTATATATACAGCTCCTGTCTGCTGCAGCAGAGGGGATCGCGTCACTGAAACCCGGCACTGAGCACCACATCCGGAGGAGGGAGGTGTACAGAGATCTCCTGGCTGAACAAGGAAACCTGGTGAGACAACATGGAAAGAACAGGAAATCAATCATCAATTATAAAAGACAATACGTTAGCTGTCTGGCAGAAACCTTGTATCTCCGTATTTTGTAATTTCTTTTCATAAATCATGCGGTCACCTTTTATGTCTCTCTCTGTGGGTTTTTATAAAAATTCAAACCCTGGTAAGGCGGTTTTGTCTGACTCCATCTGAGGTGAAAAGCTTAATCAGATGTTTGCAAATTAGCCTTTTTTTCATTTCCTGGTTTTGGACATACAAGGTTGTCACGACGATATGTTTTTTGCCAAGTCGTTTCAAAGCTGGTCCGTGTGTATCCATGGACACAGTTCATTTACAGGTGTGCAAACACACATATACAATATACTTCTCGACAAAAGAATACTCCACTGATGTAGCATTGTACAAAACCTGGTCCCTACATTACCCACAATGCCATTTGACCGTCACCGTTATGCTGTTACATGTTAATGCAGCCTCAGGCTTCTAGCCTCAAGCCGAGACAAAGCTCGGGCTACAGAGGTCATGTTACCTCACTTCATTTACTACACACACCCCCAAACGATGATGACTCAATGACATCACTGGAGGGAATTTATCAGACTTCACACAGCTCCCTCTGTAGCCTCAAAAGACCTCATTCAACTTTTTCAGATACATGCTAGTATCCCTGTCAACAGAAATTGTAAAATCTATGTTTTTACGTTCCTAGGCCTTGAGTCTAACCACCCTTGGTAACGTGTCTAATATTTATTCTTGACATAAAACAAGAGGAGATTGATATAAATTTCACATTTCAGTGTTTTTCCTAAATGGAAGACTTAAGCCGCCTCCACATGATTGGTGGTAAAACCGTTCCATTGATTTCCTATGGGGAGGGCGGTGGCGCCCACCTAGTTGCTACGCTTCCCTTGGTGTCGCGCACCACCGTCGTTACCTAGCAACTAGAAATAGCTACCCTACCACCCTTGATGACGCATCCCTGCACTGCGCCTTGCTCTCTGCATTTTGCCAAATCCCTTATTAAGTCTAGGCGGCTTAAGGTGCACATAGTTGGCCGAGGGTTTAGGATCCTCCCTCAAGAAAATCTTGTTTTTCCATTAAATCGCAATTTGTGCAAAAGAAGTCTACAGTGTGCCCTGTATAATTATTAGATCTGAGAAAACTGATTTAGTTAGTTTTGATGCTCTTATGGCTTTTAAATTCATCCAGCTTGCCCAAAACAGCTCGGGTGCTGTGCCTAAGCCTTATAATGGCAGGGAAACCTGTATTTATGTGTCCACAAATTGTAGTGTTTGGCCTAGCGTAGCACACAGACTTGGAGCAAGGCAACCATGTGTGTTCCAGCAACTCAAAGACTGCAGTATTTTTGAGGTGTCTTTTCACTTGACCTAGCCAATTCAGAAATGTAAACTGACGAAATTTGAAGATTTACCTTTTCTTCCTGATAACAGTTGTTCGTCATCCATGTAAGAGTTGGCTCCACGTGTCCCGTAAAGACCCCAGGAAGAGTTGGTTTTTCTCCTTCAATGGCTCTTGTGTTGCGTGTTCAGCCCCATAACATTTGTGATGGGAGAGTGTTTTCATTAGTGTGTGGCTCTTTACTGAAGTGTATTATGTTTTTTTCAATTTCCTGTGTGAGTTTTGCACATTCATGTAGTACATTCAAACAAACATAGTCCAATCAGATTGTAGGAAGAGATACAGTAGCACTGGCCCCTGAACTTGAAAAAGATTTGAATTATAACGAGATTATAGTTTTCAACAGAGGAAATGGGAATAGATATAATGAGTTCTGGTCAACATCTTCTGCTGCTTGCTGTAATTGTTTGTGAGAGGAAGTTAATTAGTTTGGTGATTTACTGGGTTGCTTTTGTGCGGCTTGCGTCACTGACTGTAATGTTTGACAGCTGATCTGTTATGTTATTCACATGAACCATCTTTAAATTGAAGGATCTAACCATATGTTGAAGATGTGTTTTCAAACATCCATGCTTCACTGTTTGAAAGGTGAATGTTTGCAAAACAGCATCGGGAAGGAACTTGTTTTGGTGGAAAGTGTGCGTTCAAAAGTTTTTGTTGTGCATCAGAAAACTCAGATTGGACAGATAGTCTAGCTAGCTGTCTGGATTTACCCTGCAGAGATCTGAGGGCCAGGTAACCATAGTCCTCTTAAATCCATCAACACAAAGAAACAGAAGGTAACAGACATCCGGCTGAAATGAGGGCCATCCGGTGGAATATGGGCAGCACCGGAGCAATCCTGAAAGTGGAAGATTGTGGATATAGACTAGTATTAACCTAAAGGAGTAAACTGTTGACAGACTCTAAAACCAGAGCTTGATATGCAAAAAAATCCCACTAAAAACATGTTAATCATAAGATATAATTATTTCATATTTTATCATCCGGTAACAAACCATTTTGGTTTGAGACTTCTAGGCCAGTATCAGCCAATCCAATCCTTACTGTTAGCTGTGTGCTGTGTGTTTGACTTTGGCTTTGTCCCTTCTTAGACGTGCTCTACAGTGGAGTGCTGGAAACTGCAGTGCACTGTTGGGCTGCTGGAGAGAGGTGCCAGCGTTATCCTGAGTTTACGCTCCAGACTGTGGGCTGAAACCTTCCTCGAGGTACAACTACAGGACACAATGCTCTATGGTGCAGCACGCTTGTTCATATGTAACCTGTTAGTACAGGAAACTTAATCCAAGACGAAATCCCAGACTGGATGAGAAAAGAACCACAACGTCAGACAATCTGTGTTCATACTGCCCTCTGCCGGGCAGGTCATCAAACAACAGTTACAGATGTGTGCCCACTCCATACATTTTACATATTTTATCAGTAAAAATATCAGCAAACAAGAAATCTTGTCCACTGATAGTCTTCAACCACTTAACAAGCACAAAGCAACATGGTTTCCCAAAGATTTCAGATTTAGTTTACTTGCATTTTCCTGGGTTTTAGTTTGTAGTAAACAATGTGAGGCTTAGATATTTTGTAGAACTGATAAATTACACACTGTTGTGAGTTCTACCATTGTGTCAGAAAGGTATCACACTGAAATCGCTTGCCTTGTACAAGCTTCAATGCAATTGAAAAAAATCTATTTTATTATTTTTCAAGATGTGGGTTGAATCTGTGACTCTGGTCTGATCTGCGTGAAATGGCTCAACTTTTAAGATAGTGAGAAGTGACAGCATTCAAGCCTTTAGTCTAGTCCTTATTCATCTGTTCTCTGTTTGTCCGCAGAGGGCCTATAAGCAGTATGTTCTGGAGTGCTCTATTGAGTACAAGGTGGACAGGATGCCTTACTCTATTCTTCCAAAACTCAAGCCATCAGGATCCAAAAAGGTGACTGAATCAGAAGTTTTTGTTGGACCGAATTTTTTGTATTTACAAATCTGGGTACAAGTCTGCGGAGGTGCATCTGAATGCTGTGGTTTGCTGTTGTTCAGGTGGTGACGGCAGTGGTGTGGAACAAGCCGGACAGTCCGTTCCCTGTTCCAGTGTGGATCATCATTCTGGCTATTCTAGCTGGGTTGCTATTACTCTCCCTGCTCATATACCTACTATACAAGGTAACAAGCCAACAAATAACCCAGCTTATACAAGAAAATAACCGTTTCTGTCTGGCATGACATGAAATGTAACTTCCTAACGTTTCAGGTACATTTTAAATGGGGACGTCTTGCTCCTATTTAGCATGGGTGGTGCCCAGGGGCCCATTGTGTCACTCTCGTACTTGCGATTTGGGATATTTAACAATTTCTTTATAAAATATGTTTTAGCTTAAAAAGAGTTACACATGGAAGCAACACACTTCTTCTTC
The DNA here is from genome assembly GCF_008692095.1 of Etheostoma spectabile. NCBI lineage: Eukaryota > Metazoa > Chordata > Actinopteri > Perciformes > Percidae > Etheostoma > Etheostoma spectabile. Next base: position 29,486,571 of record NC_045736.1, read on the forward strand.
TTCTGTCTGTAAGGGTGTCACAAGGGGTACTTTTTGAATCTGATTGTATCATACAATCATACATATCATTGTATCATAACCCAGCCATGCTCCGATTTATTTTCACAGCAACAGCAACAGCAAACTGTACATATTGTACTACAAACAAGATTGTTTATTCATTTCCACGGATACACCCTTACAGTCCAGACTTTGTGTCAGACACTTTTGTATCTCATCTTCCTCTCTCCATTTTTCTCTCCAGATGGGCTTCTTCAAAAGGTCAGATCCATACGGTACTACTATGGAGAAGGCCCAGCTCAAACCCCAGGCGTCCTCTGAAGCTTGATCCGAGAAGGAGCCTCCCCTGCAGCTGTTCCAAAAAAACTGGAATCATTGTCACATTCCCAAACAAAAGAGGAAAACTTGCAAATAATGAGCAGTCAACCCATTTATGAAGGGACAGTTATGGGTGCTATATCACTGGAACTGCACTAACATGCCAAAGCAGGAAAGACTACAGTTGTCAGGCAGTTAAATATGCACTGCTGTTTTGGAAATCATAAATTTGTAAAATGTTTATGAAGCTCATCTCTGTGGGGAAATGGTCAGTTGGAAAATACTCAAAACAATGTGTTGACCACAAAAAGGTAAGAACTGCACAGCCCAAATCATTGCAGGAAGAGAATGCACCTCCAACAAAAGGCACTACAGTATTTCTTCATTCCTAAAAGGTCTGTTTTCAATCCCAGTGTTTGATATTTGTTGAAATGCCTGCCTTTGTATGCTTTATACACCACTCTTTATTTATGGCACAGTGTTTCTCCTCTCCTTGGTTGTTGAATGTTGTACTGTACTGTCTGCAGGACAATCTTGACTGTTTAACTTGACTTATTCCTCTCCCATATTGGGAGGTATTTTTTTTGTATGTTGTAATGTGTTATGACCCATTGGTGTTGTGGCCCAGAATAAAACCTAATTTTATATACCCTACCAAAATATTTTGAGGTGTTACTCATGAGTATGTTCATGTCGTGGAAGTAAAAAGTGCAATAACTATTAGGAAACGTTTCAGGTTCATGATGTAGATCGTTATACTGGATATTTGTCACCAGATGCCAATAAACAACAGTATTGTTAATAGAAAGAGTTTAATTTCTGCGATTGAGTGCTATCATCATCAGTTAGAAAGCATGAGCTCAGAGTCATCAGTCCAGTTCCCCAAGCATCATTTCCACTCAAAAATAAGGACAGGGCTCAGGTGGTAGAGCGGGCGCCCATATATGGAGGTTTACTCCTTGACACAGCGGGCCGGGGTTTGACTCTGACCTGCGGCCCTTTGCTGCATGGCATTCCCCTTTTCATGTCTTCAGCTGTTCTGTCAAATGAAGGCAGAAAATGCCCAAAAAATAATAAGAAAAACCAAAAACACACATGTGCTTGTGAATCAGCACCCTGCCCATGTGACCAGGAGACCTCAATCAGGTAATTAGGGGTGACAGGTGGAAGCATAAAACCAATCAGTGATGAAGAAAGGACAGGAAAGGAACATATGTAAGTAATGCCATAGTAAGAGAAAATAGCAGTCTTTACAAGTTTAATAGTCTTAAATGAACAGCTCAGATTTTCTTATTTCAGGTTTTTTAGAAGAAAGATAATGATGTCTTTGCACTTCATATGTGTATTTATCCGTTGACTGCAAAAACTGCATTACACCACCCTGACAAATGTTTTGGTGGTCTATGACTTCCCTCTGCAGGTGATGTATGTTACTTGCACCATCACAAATATCAGTACAGCTTTAGTGCTGAACTTTTAATATTAAAGCGCCCATATTCTGCTCATTTTCAGGTTCATAATTGTATTTTGAGATTGTCCCAGAATAGTCCCAGAATATTTTTTGTTGTACTGCACATTGCTGCAGATTAGTGATGGCAGTATGACACTGAAGATACACTGCTCCGAAGGTTGATTTGGTACGGGGAAATCAACTGAGTGGTTTGCAGCGCCACCGCCACACAGAGACTAGTCAGGTGCTGCCACTGCAACTGGCACCGCCTCGTTTCGAGTCTGAATTGTTGCTCAAAGCTTAAAAAAAAGTTGGTTTGTAGCAGCCTCTACAGTGACAATCATTACTTTGTTCTAATCGATTTATTTTCATTCATATGTAAGCTCCAGTGGAGGTAGAGCGGTACATGACTGCTCCACCGCTGGAAAGATCTGAAGACCCACTGGTTTACTGGATAAATCATAAAACTATGTACCCACACCTTTTTATACTGACTAAACATAAACTTCTCTAAATGTGGAGGTGTTGTGAGTAAAAAAGAAACAGGCTCAGTCCAAAAAGTGTGGAAAAAAAATAATGTTCCTTAATAAAAATCGTTGAGGGAGTATGTCTGGCCATTGTTACACAAGCACACTCAACTTGTGCCATATTTTCCCAGCACATCCTCTGTTTCCCCAATACCAACACACAAATTCACAGAGTGAGACATCTTACTTCACTACTATCTTTGTTGGGAGTCGCACATGCGCAGTAGCTAGGTAAGATCACACTCGCTAGATAACTCTTTCTCCAACTTTGGTCAGTACGAGGCGGGAATAGTTGGGAGACTTCTTCTAGACGAGGGCCACTTGTGGAATACCTGCAGAACAGGGACATGGAAGTAGTTCTTTTGTAGATTATGGTGAACTAGTGTGTGTTGTAGCAGTGTTTTGCTTTTAAGAACGAGCTAGCATGCTACGGTTAGCCCCCTTGTCTCGGCTAGTAGGCTAGTAGGCATAGGCCTACTACTTAGAATACCTCATGGGGGAGACATAACTGTAGCTTTAAGGTGACTGTATGTAATGACTAGGACCAGGGATGTAGTGGAGGCTAAACGCACGTAAACGCCGTTTTGCACCTCTCAAAATTCGGAAATGGCGTTTCCCACCTCCAAAGTGCGTTTACCCACCTCTGAATAGCCTATTGTCCCAAAGCCATTCTAAATTAAGCTTATGTCGTTTTAGTTTCATATGTTCATTAGTGTTTCATAGTTGTTAAACCTAAGACGAAGTCCATCATATTGCGCTGCATTACTGTCAGTGTTGACCAATCTCTTGTTTTGTTTGGGGTAGTGAGCCCCCAGCGTTGCTTCAGGCAGCGCTACCTGTAATGTACTAGGATTGGGCAATGGTTGGGTGCCTTGAAGTCCCGGTCGCAGCGCTGCCTGGAAGTCAAAGTCGAGGGCTTAAAACATCAAGCAGGAAGCGGCAGACCTTGGAGTGTTTAAAGAGACGGGCATGTCTCTCTCGAATGAATGGTCGCAGACTAAAGTTACGTACAGCCGCAATGGCAATCACCAATATCAGCTGTCATGCTTAAGGAGCAAAATCTACAAGCATGGGACATCAAAAAGTCACAAGGCAGCTGAAAATACAGTTAACACAAAAAACACAATTGATGTTTCCATACAAAAACAAGTGGAGGAGGAAGCAGAGAAGACAGCCTCACTGTTTCGAACAGCATACATGCTAGCCAAGAACAACAGGCCATACACAGACTACCAGGAGCCGGTGGTGCTCCAGCAAGAAAATGGTCTTGACATGGGCACCACTCTCCATTCCAGATTTACTGCAAAAGGTATAATTGATCTCACAGCAAAGGAAATGAGAGAGAAAATATTGCACCACACGCTAACTGCAGACCAGAAGTTCAGTGTTTTAATTGATATAATTCCTTCTTGAGTCTTTTTAACAAGAACTTCAATTAATGTATGAACTGAACTGATTGTGTGACCTATGAGGGAACAACCAGTGATAAATGACAGCCTATAGCAGTGTCATCAGGATACAACGTTAGGCCGTGGCCCCCCTTATCGGTGATCGCGTCATGGTCCACGTGATCACAGAATTTATAGTTTACCCACCTCTTTTTTTACCACTACACCTCTGACTAGGACCCAGATGCCAAGATGTGACATTTAGATAACATTATACATGGTTACGGGTGATTTCAGTGCAAGTAAATTGCATTGTTTTAATATCATAGTAATATTGTAGAGCAAATATATTGTGCCTGGTGCATATAGCTTACACCTTAAGGGTCTACTGAAGCAGTAGAAGAGGATTGTTACACAAGACACTAACAAAGTTATGTTACTGTATCCAGCTTTACATTTTTTCCAACTAACTTGACCTTACCTTGGAATGTCTTAGTTATGACTTTCAACATGTACTGGTTATGCATAGACAGCATTAAAGATTTCCACTCGTGATGATCAATCCTACACTTCTATAAACTGTAACTGGTATAGATTGGGTAACTTTCAATCTTTTGCATAGAATTTAAAAAAAATGAGACCAATTGCAATGTGAGCAGTGTGAACTTGGCTCAAAGCAATGCAAATTTAAGAAGATGTCACCATACTCAATGTAGGCCTAGTAATAAGATTGAAAAAGGGTGAGTTTTTTGTCACACCTTAAAAGTGTGTTTGTAAAGAAAGTGAAGCAAATTCTAGGGATGATATCATTGCATACACACTTAATCGTTTACTTCGTTAGTAAATAAAAAACCGTGAGAGTAGATGCCCAGGCAGTGCAATGAGACAAAGGCATAAGAATACATCTACTGAGCCGCCCTAACCAGTTTGGTGCCCTAGGCAAGATTTCAGCTGTTTTTGTCTCTTTTCTGGCCTTTGTGTTAAGATTTTTGTCACTTTTTTTGGCTTTTTGTAACCTTCTGCATGACCTAAAAAAAAATGGACTGATGTACCTTTTTTGATATTGTTTCATGGGTTTGTTTTAGATTTAAGTATTGCCCCTTAACCAATCTCCTAAACCCCTCCCTGTGCATTTTACATGCTTCTCCGCCCTTTAAAGAAGAGCATGGATGTTTTATTCCACTGTTGGTATTGATGTTTGCTCTAACTGGCATTTGTGCTGAGTGTGTGCATGTGTGGTTCTGCTGGATGGATGCTTTTATGTCTCTCCTCCTCCCCTCCTTCCCTCCCCTCTCTTCTGTATATGTGTGTGTGCTTGTGTGTGTGTGTGTGCTTCCTGGATATAAAAGCCAGACAGTGACGAGGGAGCTACCCTGCAGAAGAGCTCAGGTTTAGTGAGAGAAAGAGACAGACGAAAACAGAGGACTGCACTCGCCTTCCCCTGGCTGTGAGTAACACATTTTCTGTCTTATGTGTTTAGACAGAGCAGAGCCGAGTGTGTCATTTACAGCCGAGCATGACATCTTGTGCATGTTCTGCATGGTTTATGCTCATGAATTTGAGTCTGTAGGGGCAGATGACTCAGCTGGTTTTGTGTGGAGTCTCAGTGAGCTGTGAAATGCATACAAATCTGGTAGACTAAAGTATTTTCTGTTCTCTGTGCCTCATCTCTTACAAATGTGACTTATTTTAATGTTACACAAACAGACACAATATTACCAAAAAAAGAAGGAATGTTTTGGGATTCCTGATCTGTTATGTGCCGTAGACAATAGTGGCTAGAAAATGTAAAAATAGTGTATTATTAGTCATTCCTGTACACATTTTTGTTACTTATTACATTTTAGTGTCAATCGGGAGTCAGGATACCCTCAAAACGGCCCTAAAACAGGCCCTTGAACCACTGATTTGTACGGTCGGGAACATGCAATCCCAGGTGGTTTTCCTGCTGACTGATCTCTTTGATGACTGGTTGATCCTCTGTGATACCTTCTATTCAGCATGTAAAGAGGATGGCTTTCCCCCATCTGTTGTGCTGTGAGTCAGCAGATAGGGTATTAGTGTTTGGAATATGTGGAGATGACCTGGGTCCACCTTCATATGGGCTGCTTTTGTTTTTAACCTTTTTAATACTGGTGAACCCAACACTGTGTCTGTCCGTACTTAAATATGAACATGTTTGTGTCTACAGCAATATATTTTAAATTCTATTTAGGATCACAAAAACTTCAGTTGGTCTAAAGTAGTCAATCAATCCATGTTTGTGCGTGTTTGTGACATTAACACGAGGCTATGGCAGCATACTTCTGGAGAGGAAGTGGATGCAGTTGGGAACAAAAATAAATGTCTGATATGGGCAGGTTGGATGGGATCCAAGCAGCTCAATTTGAAACTGCAGCACAGACAAATATTGATCTGAGTTTCTGTTTCCTGTTTCTCCTGTACAGGCCCTGCCTGCTCTGTATAAGCTGTAATCATGTCAGCCAACAACCTGCTAAAGAATCCCAGCGGGGAAGGTAAGAGCTCATTTTCTTAATAGAGGATCTGCAACTATGTAGTGTAGATGTGCAGTGCAGGTCAAAAGCCTGACATCTGACATGTCCTTCCCTTCAGCTATCTATTTCGCTAGGGCACCGTCGATGCATCTGGGGCTTAGCCAAGAAATATAATAATATAGTTTTAAAAGATTCCATGGGCTTAGCGCCGCCCAAGGCGATTGTGATCTGTTTAAATAAATACTATTGTTGTATGTGTTTTGTCTGGTATTTGTCTGTCTTTTGATAGTTTTGTATCGTGCTGTGGACCCTTTTTTGTGTCCTGAATAAAGACTATTATGATGGTGACTAGTCTATATCCACTTCCGAGAGGCGGCTTTTTAGCAGGATGTCCGATACCTTTCGCTTTCTTTGTGTTGGTATTTTAAACTCCGATTGATTTCTGAGGACTATGGTTAACTGCTCCTCAGATCTCTGCAGAGTAGATCCAGACAGCTAGCTGGACTATCGGTTGAATCTGAGTTTTCTGTCACACGACTAAAACAACTTTTGAATGTACACGTTTTCCACCAAAACAAGTTCCTTCCTGAGGCTTTTTTGTAGCGGGACCGTGGCTCTGTCCAGTGCTTAGCACCGCCCGTGACAATTGTGAGTAGTTTAAAAAAATGGCATTAAACCAGAGCTTTTTTTTTCCCATGTTGGAATGCTGTGTGGACTAACCAGACCTCCGCTGTGCCGTGGGGGAAGGTCTGAGATGAAACTAATGAAATACAAACCAGCCAGAGTTTTTTTTTTCCTATCCCAGAATGTTAACTGTATCTCATGATCTTCATCAGCAGCCCCTTGAGACGTGGTTGATTCTTCGAACAAAGCCAGTAAATGGGTCCTGTGTTTTGTCAAAGTACCATTTGCTTTTGTTGCTGGTCAAACTTATCTAAACCTGCTCTTGTAATTGAACTTGACTCAGTAAAAACGTGAAAGTGTACACGTTAGAAAACAGACAATACTACTATTGGCAGCCTGAGACTGTGCATTTCCCTCCCAGAACAGTTGGACTTCTGGGAGCTGACGGAAAACGGTGGGAGTCAGTGGAAAGTGGAGGACATGCCGGGAGACTGTGGCCACGACTTCTGCCTCGACGGAGTGACCAAATACTTTGCAACCTCCTTTGAGTGAGTGTTTACCACTGTATGTATAGTCATGTGGCTGCATTTAAATACTACAAATGCACTGCACTGGTCAACACAGCTGCAGTCTGTATCTACTAGTTACTTCGTTCAAAGATCCAACTACAAACATGTATAACAATAGATGCAAGATGAATATGTACAAATTAAAAAAAGATGGGATAAAGGAAAGAATACCCATGGGATACACAAAAACATATCCATCACTCTAATCAACAAACTATGATTTATTAGTGAGAGGATGTGGGGTAAACTGTGCTTCATATAATTTGTTTTTGGTTAAAGACATCAAGGGAAAAATATAATTAAATAATTTAATGGAAAGACACTTATCCTCCTGTTTTTCTGAAACCAAATGTGTGTCCTAGGCTGTGTCTGAAGAGACAGGTGATTGACTTGTTAGCGGAGGATTTCTCTGGCGAACAGCTGGACGCTCAGCCTACCGTCACAGTGGAAGACTGGTAAGACAGAGTTACATGCATGTATGCACCTTCTGTAAGTGCTTAGTGTCACCGATTAATGGGCGGCTCATCCCGAAGGTACTGCGGGAGAACGGATTGTGGCTGCACCTACCAAATGTCTGTGAGTCTGCTGGACGAGAATCAAGAGGTCATACAGGAGTTCAAACCTGAGGTGGTGACTCTTGACCCCGACTTTGACGACTGCTCATGGAAACAGGTACACAGAGAGGGGGGAACGCTCTGTACGTTCAGTGCCTCATCCTGGAGTAGCCTTCAGGGACATGCATGACAGCGATTCTACAAATACATTAATCAAACTAAGGTCACAGAAGTCCCCCGTGCGTTACTTCCTGGCACTGCGTTGGTAGTGGCCTGTTGTTTAAAGGTCAAATGTGTAGGAATTTCTCCCATATAGCGTTTAGCTCATATATCGCAATCAAGGCTCTCGCACCACACAATTCAAAGTACTTATTACAGCTACGGTAACCTTCACGCTTCAAAAAGCCAAGGTGTCATCCACGTCTTCATCCAGGTTTACCTCCGGCGATCTGGTCCGCTCGTTTAAATTTTATGTAAAGATTCGGTGAGTACTACAAACAGCAGCAACAAACGCAAAAGGCGGTGCAGTATGTCCTGTATGTCCCTCACCAGCTAACGTATTTCAAGATGGCGCACGAACATGGAGCGTCTACCCCAGTTCATGCAAACATAATATTTCAACCCAATAGGAATACTTGGAATTGATGGTGGTGGTAAATATTCATGAAAAGGACACATTTGTAAGTGGGAAACACAGATTTTAATAATGGACAACTAAAAACGTTACACACTACACTTTTAAGACACCGGTGAGACAACTAAATAAAATCAACAGCTCATCAGACATGAAAACACAACTGTCTACTTACAAAGTCTTAAAGAGACGAGCACTAAAACGGTGCGTTTCAGACCGGTTGAACACAGGTAAATTCAGACAGAAAGTATGAGAAAATAATGTGTTTTATTAACATTAAAGCATTTAAACATATTCTAAAAAAAGACGAAATACAA
>NC_045736.1:29495456-29501775 GCF_008692095.1 Etheostoma spectabile
GAAAATTACCATAATGTCTCTTTAGAGAATTGGGAATGATTGTGGTCATGTTTTTGTTTTAAGCAATGCTAACTGTTGAACAGGGTCTTCATTGTTAACGTGTGGTATTTGGTTCACCCATCCTCCCCCAATCTCATCCCAATGTGGACTTCCTCCTTCCTCCCATCATAATTTCTGCAGCCACTAGAGGGCACTGTCACTTAAATGTAAAGATGTTTTGGGGCACTGAATTAATCGATACTGTTGTTCTTCTCATCCACACACACACCAGACTGTACAGATCACATTGTTTTTTGTTTTTATTTTGTTTTAACTCCAGATAAAACATACATTTTCTGACTACGGCTCTGGATTGCGTTTCATCACCTTTGAACATGGAGGACAAGACACCAAGTTCTGGGACGGCTGGTTTGGAGTCCGGGTCACCGGGAGCTCTGTCACTGTCGAGGTCTGAAAGAGAGGAACAACAGAGACATGAGGAAGGAGGGGACATATATTTAGCAATATAACAACTCTAGAGTGGAGTGGAGGTTTCCAGGTTTCAAGAGGACCATGCTTTGCCTTGTGCACACCTCTGTATATCATAATGCTGTTCATGCTGTGGAAACATAATGCTGCTATGAAGACTGTACTAACAAATCTGTCAAAAACAAAACCCTATCATGTTGCCACAGCGGCTTTACTAACTTTGAAATATTAAAATTACTGCTTGCGACACAGTCATTAATATGATCTGTTAACTACTGGGCCTACCTCTGCACAGTGACTGGTGTTAAACTAAATGGGGTGTTTGTTGGGTGGATGTTGTAAGCAATCAAGTGATTTAATGTTCCAGGTAGAATTAAAATGATGAAACAAAAACTACATTGATTCCGTTTGTCTAGTTTAACTTTCATTCAAAGATCTAATCAACTGAACGTGATTCTTCTTCATCCCAGAATAAATTAATTGTTAGCGTAATTGTAGATTTCACTGAGGTTTTTTTTTTGTCTTCATTTACAAGTAATGGTAAAGTAAGTAATTCAATTTACCACACTGGGCCTACTTCTAATCTACTATGTAACAAATGTAGATATCCTACTTAATAAAGGTAAAATAAAAATAGATATTTTACATTTTACATTACAAAAACTCTTGTTGGTTCAATCTGTTAAATAAGTGAATGGTTTGTGGGGGGCTGTGAAATCAAATGATGTCCTTTCTGTGCTTTAGAGATGTAAATATGCTTTAGAGATGATAATGTTGAGCTACAATGATGCAAATGTTGGTACAGCTTGAATCTGACTAGGACTGGTGATGTGTGAATGTGCAATCAGCACACACGAAAGGATAACATGATGCATGAGAAATACTTAGTTTTGTTTTGATTTGTTTTTTTTACAAATAAATACATTTAGTTTCTTCCATTGACCTGTATGTTCCTTATGTGAGTTCATTTAGGCTATTATATTTTTACCATTTCAAATCTGTTACACTGATGTTTTTGATCAGTCATACTTATATAGTTAGAGTACCTCTGAGATTTGGTACATTTGGTAATTATTCCCTCGCTAGCGCACCCATGTCCCAAGAACAGCGCCATGTCTGAAAGCCACCATGGCGCAGCGGATAACGGCGGTACCCGCACCCCATGGCCCAGGAGACTATTGACAGACATTGCATGGCGAAAGAGGGGTATATCAACTTACCAGCCAGAACACTTAAAGGGTCCTTGTTTAAAACGTCACGTTTTTAACATTTCAACATTAACTTGTAGCCGAGTTATTAACAAGGCATGATGAACGCGCTTTGCTCTGGTGGACACGCTCATGACGGTTCATATGAGGCCCTGAACCTGTAATGGATAGATGCAGCTAGCTTATGGTTGTAATTCACCATGTGTTCTATTAATACATCCATGGTATTATCTTATGATGCCTCCGAAGGATGTATGAATGAACGCTGTAAAGCCTGTTACAGTTACATGGTTGTAACGTCTTTTGCGTTTCCCAAACTGCTGGGGCTATCGGCTAGTAGCGTAGTTAGCCAACATTAGCCGTAGCTAGTGTGGATGTATCAAGAGAACGGTAACACAGCTAAATGCCTAGCTACATAACGTTACTACATACATAGCTTAGGACTCTATGCTGTAAAGCCTGTGACGTAGATGAGCTATGAACCCATTACTGTATTAAGGGAAGCTCTGTTCACGAAAACTGCAGGTTAACCTCAGTTAACCCTAGTAGCTAGCGCTAGCTTGTAGCTTGCTAGTAGCACAACATGATAAGCTACATCTCATTGGTTGTCTAACTAAATACATCCAATGTTTATTTAGCTAGATAAACATGTAAAAGATCAGGAACAACGAAAACATAATGCTTAACGTTAGTGAATATTTTAGGCAATGCAACGGCGAGTTCATGAGTTCGCCATGTAGCTATACCAACTAGCCAGCTAGCTAGCTATAGGTACTTGTATGAGACATGATAGAGAATCTCATGAACGAGCATGTTGCTATGTTCTTTTACTGTCTATGGTTACTACGACAACACAAACCAACTGTTGCTAGTGCGCTTGCCCATCGTGACGTTATTGGATCAGTCAACGCCAAGGGGGTAAGACCTCAACGCAGAAGACCTTTTCTGTCATTTCTTTAACTGTCTACGCTAATATTCTTCACTGCTCTCCGTACAGAACAACGGGATCTGTTGGTCCATTTCTTTAACTGCCTATGAGAAGATGCGAGCTCCATGATTGCGTTTTAACCGTCTATACAGCGCTCTCATTGGAATGCACGGGGCTTCTCACCGATACATCCAGGAGCTCACCATCGTAACACATTACATTATGAACATCTGTGTGAATAAAACAATGAGATTTTAAATCTGATATTATTCTAAGGGTAATGTAAAGTCTTTATCCAGAAACTAGACTAAAGTTAATAACAATAAAGTTGGATTTTAGAAGAAAAACAAAAACAAATTAATCAAACCGTAATTATCAGGACTTTATGTACAGAGATATGACCTAACAGGAAGGAGATGTTTCACAAAATAACTTTTTTGTTAGACATGAGTTATCATAATTTAAGCCCAGTATTCCTTAAACAGAAAGGACTTAATATTATTATAATAAATGTTAAACAAAGGTCGGGTACATGAGGCTGTAAACCTTCACTCTGAACCTCAAAAGTATAAAACTACTATAGAAGCAGGAAGACACGAAGGATAGAACAAATATATGGATACACAATCATGAGAAGAAGAACGGTTACGTTTTGAAACCATAGACCGTTAATATTAATTCAGTCTATGTTTGAAACATAATGTGGGCAGGGCTGTCGGGTTTGACGTCACCCACCAAGTTGGCGCCATCTGTCTTCTCTTACGTCCGCAGATAAGATGTAAAACCAGCCGGTCGAGGGAGTTGAAGTCATTCGTTTCCAACGACCCAACATCGACTGAAATCACCATGAGTGGAAGGGGCAAGGGAGGCAAAGGACTCGGTAAAGGAGGCGCTAAGCGTCACCGTAAAGTTCTCCGTGATAACATCCAGGGAATCACCAAACCCGCCATCCGCCGTCTGGCTCGCCGCGGCGGAGTGAAGCGGATCTCCGGTCTGATCTACGAGGAGACCCGCGGGGTGCTGAAGGTCTTCCTGGAGAACGTGATCCGGGACGCCGTCACCTACACCGAGCACGCCAAGAGGAAGACGGTGACCGCCATGGATGTGGTCTACGCTCTGAAGAGGCAGGGCCGCACCCTGTACGGCTTCGGAGGATAAACCTGATCCTGAAAATTTAACAACACAACGGCTCTTTTAAGAGCCACCCACTTCCTCTAAAGAACATCCATCTCTCATCTTTATAGAATTCAAACACTCATGTATAGTATGATTATGCTCTAACTGAAGTGCAGCAAGCCTCTGCAATGCAACCACTTCTTTTGACGTTTTGTTTGTAAGAAATTCTTATTACATCAAATATTCTTATGATTTAAATTTTTTAATTTATGCAAAATAACTTTGACTAGATTATTTAATTTTCCAAATACCTTTATCCTTATGCCTACTACACGGTGTCCTGTAATAGTTTAAACATAAAAATTAAAATTTCAATAAACTTTGTTTTATGTCAGCGTTTCATACCAAAATGCTTATTTTAAATAGTAGATTGCAGCTCTGCTTATGTTAAGGACTCATTATTCCGTTTTTCAAATCAACAGTTACATTTATATCTGAAACTTTCTGATACAAACATTAGATATAGATACAGATTTATAGTAAGATGTAGTATTTGAGAACCCAAAAAACACTTTCCAATTATTGAATAGGCTGACATCAACATCCCCCAATGACGTAGGCTAAAGTCAGTTATTGTCCTAAAACACTCGCAATAAAAAGCTGCTGCATTGAAACAGTTACCGTGTGCATTCAGCTGTATGTGTATTGTGTTAACCTTTTTACACGTTTATGTTGGGTTAATTTACATTTTGTATTTTCCGTTAATAATTGTCTGGATGATAAACCGACACCGTAGCTCAGCCTTTTCCCAAAACCACCATAAGAAGGCTAAAGTCGATGATCTTGATGTATATTATTTTTAAAAACGGAAGATGTTGTAACACAAAGACATTTAATTCATGTAGATTAGCAAACCAATGACACAGTAATAAAAACTCTTACTGTAAAATCATTGTCACTTTGTTATTTTTATTTCTGGAGTATTGCATCTTTTTTTATGTGACAGTGACACATTTTTGGATGAACAATATCTTAAAATTCAACATTAAAACATTCTAAGTATCTTTTTAACGTTAATGGTCTGTGCATTTTTACACAAAGACCGGATGAGATATTGTGAATATTAACACTTGACAGCTGCACTCTACAACTTTCATAAACGTGTTTCAGGAATAAAAGAAAAGAAAATAAAGGAGGCAGAATAAATTAAAGACTTAAAATGTACGTTAGCACTGCTTTGTTTCATTGGTCAAGTTTTGTAATTTGTTGTATTAAAACTTAATTAAAGCGATTTAAAAAAAAAACGTTACTTTGTGTTGGCGCATGCTCAGTCTCAGTCACAAAGCTCAGCCAATCCTGTGCGAGTAACAGCACAGTCTCATTTGCATCAGGTGCAAATAAAGCAGGCGTCCGGACTGTATTAGAATATCTGTTTTAGGAACTCTGAACCAGAGCGAAGATGCCTGCAGAAGCCACCGTGAAAGCGCCCAAGAAGGGCTCCAAGAAAGCCGTGACTAAGACCGCCGCTAAGGGGGCAAGAAGAGGAGAAAGAGCAGGAAGGAGAGCTACGCCATCTACGTGTACAAGGTGCTGAAACAGGTTCACCCCGACACGGCATCCCTCCAAGGCCATGGGCATCATGAACTCGTTCGTGAGCGACATCTTTGAGCGCATGCCGGCGAGGCCTCCCGCCTGGCTCACTACAACAAGCGCTCCACCATCACCTCCAGGGAGACCAGACCGCCGTGAGTGCTTCTGCCGGGGAGCGCAAGCCACGCCGTGTCTGAGGTACCAAGGCGTCACCAAGTACACCAGTCCAAGTAAACCATCTCGCTGCTGTAATCTACCAAACCAACGGCTCTTTTAAGAGCCACCCACTACGCCTTAAAGAGAAATGTTTCACTCGTGTGCTTTGGTACATTTATCGGTTTTCATAAAATGTGTGTGCATTGTCTATAGTGTGTATCTGCAATACATGGAATATCTTGTATATATTCAGTACATACCTGCCTATTTTCACTGTCAGAGGCAATCCTCATGCCCTGCATGTCAATGTATATTGCAGAACATACATTAAGCTTATCACTCCTTGTATACTAAAGGGGTACTATTTCTCCATAGCTGTAACCAGTGTGCCATTATGTGTACAAGGAATCTGATGAGTCACGTGACATGGTCACTTTAAGACATTGGTTTTGTTTTTAGTCAGAGCCTGAGGGCTCAGTGTGAGCCAGTGTGAGTTTCACAATTTAATCATTTATATTTTGTTTGTTTGAATCTACAAAATATTTGGCAAAGATGAGAAATGTCATCGCTGAACCAGCAGATTTTATTGTTGTCTTGTCATTTTGGATAAAAAAGTACAATCAGCAACCGGTGGAGCACCAGCAACTCCACCCTGAGAGACTCTTATCCTCAAGAGGAATGAGAACTTGACTTGGGACTGCTTAACATTAATGTGTGTCAAAGTGTCTGACACGCAGACTCTTAGAGAGGTTGAAACTGGACAATATCTGTTTTGTGCAAAAACACTGGCCTAAAATGTGTGCAAAACTCAACTGCTACTATTATTATTATTATTAGTTTTCACCATTGCAAC
>NC_045736.1:29501875-29502941 GCF_008692095.1 Etheostoma spectabile
CACACACGTGAGACACTGACAGGGAGTTGCATCTAGAGTAAAAAGTACATTATAACTTACATGTTGCTAAATGAAAATATAGCAAGTGCCATTGATGTAATTTATTCTCAATTTGGTCTTTAATATTCATTAATAACTAATTGATTAACTGATCTGTTGTTAGATCCAAATCTTTATCTTTTTTTCTAAAAGGTTTGCTGATTAAAGTCACAATTTTACTGTGATCATTTTATGACTCCCTCCATGTCATGTGTTGACAGATGGAGATGTTTATTACCTCTTGAGAGGTATTGATGATTTTGAATACTGAATTACTGTAAAAGGTTTCTTTAATGTAACACTGTCACAGTCTTCCAGTGACAGTGTTATTGTTTAAGATGTCTTTGAATTCAGAGGTTACTAAGAAAAATGGGACCTGTGGTAAGGTCAGTTTATACTAATTTTGTTATACTAATTATAGTGTGTCTTGTAGAAATCTACAAGTTGTTGTTGTGATGTATCCAAATGTTTATCTTTTTTCTAAAAGGTTTGCTAATTAATGTCACAATTTTCCTGTGATAATTTTATGACTCCCTCCATGTCATGTGTTGACAGATGGAGATGTTTATTACCTCTTGAGAGGTATTGATGATTTTGAATTGATCAAAATATTATTTGTCCTTTTTATGGACATTTAATCATAATGGACTTTCCCTCACTTCATGTGATTATTGAAAACTGATCTGTTTTAAGATCACAATGTTTCTCCTTTTACTGTAAAAGGTTTCTTTAATGTCACACTGTCACAGTTTTCCAGTGACAGTGTTATTGTTTAAGATGTCTTTGAATTCAGAGGTTACTAAGAACAATGGGACCTGTTGTAAGGTCAGTTTTTAATAATTCTGTCTTTTGTTCACTAAGTGAAAATGTTTGACCAATCGGGGTAAAAAAGAAAAAACTGAGAACTGTGTCCTCAAATATTATAAATAGTTTGTCTTTTATAAAGACAGTTGTCCTTTACTCTCTCGGAGTACAGTGTGTCTTGTAGAAATCTACAAGTTGTTGTTGTGATGTATCATCACCTCTA
>NC_045736.1:29502966-29507385 GCF_008692095.1 Etheostoma spectabile
TCAGGAGGAAACATGAATATTTTCAAGAAGTATTAAGATACAACACTAAAAGTACAGCAAGACCTGATTATTATAGGTTAAAAGATGAGGAACAGTCAAGTTGCAAGAAAGGGGAATAATAAAAATAATAAAGAGCGAGTAAGAACATAGATTTGAATTCTTCCAGTCATCACACCAATCAACCACATCTCCATACTTACATAGAGTACTGACAAAAAATTTCAAACAGGAGGATTAAAGTATGGTTTCAGTAGATGGAAAACAATTTTATAAAAATGTGTGATGCTTATTAATATCTGGAACATTTACACACGAGGCAAAATATAAACAAGTTTAAATTTGAGGAGCCAGAGTCTCTTCTAGTCTCTGTCCCTTCAGGGCAAAGGTCTGGATCTGTGTTCCCCCAGGGCTCTGTGTGAGGGTCTTCCTCTGGTTTCCCACACTCTGTCCTTTCACTGCTTTCACTGGAGGAACAATAGAAGTGTGTCTTATTATGCATCACTTTACCATGTCGGACCTCTTAAGAGGACAATGGTTAACTTCAAAATTTTACTTTAAAACACCTGAAACTTAGTATATGAAAATAAGTCACAACAATGTCTTTGAAAGCTACATTTCATCATTTGGTTGACTTGACTTACTTCATATTAATAGTCACATAACATTGATAATCTACTAATAGAAATATAATTAATGCACATTCCCATGCTTAATTTATGCTACAGATATGTTATGGATAAACAATAACGTGTGTGTGAATTGTATCTTGATTGTCACTCAAATAGAAACGATGATGGAGACCTCTGTTAATGGAGTAAAAATAGAAATCATAGACTTTGAGAACACAACATTTTCAGCTGGCAGTATTTGTATTTAACAAAGAACAATGAGCCACAAGTATGAAGCTCCAACTAGAGGTGATGATAAATCACAACAACAACTTGTAGATTCTACAAGACACACTGTACTCCGAGAGAGAGAAAGGACAACTGTCTTTATAAAAGACAAACTATTTAATATGAGGACACAGTTTCAGTTTTTTTTTTTTACCCATTGTCAACACATTTTCACTTAGGGAACAAAAGACAAAATTTGTAAACTGACTTACAACAGGTCCAGTTTAGTAACCTCTGAATTCAAAGACATCTTAAACAATAACACTGTCACTGGAAAACTGTGACAGTGTGACATTAAAGAAACCTTTACGTAAAAGGAAAAACAGTGTATTAAAACAGATCAGTTTTCAATAATCACATGAAGTGAGGGAAAGTCCATTGAAAATGCCATAAAAAGGACAAATATATTTGATCAATTCAAATAATCAATACCTCCAAGAGGAAATAAAACTTCCATCGTCAACATGACATGGAGGGAGTCATAATATTCACGGAAAATTGTGACATTAATAGAAACCTTTTAGAAAAAAAGAAAACATTTGGATCTAACAACCGATCAGTTCTGAGTAATCGGAGAGATTAAAGTGAGGTAAGTCCATGGTGACAATATGTCCATAAAAAGGACAGTTAAAGTATCTGATCAAAATGATCAATAATAATCAAAAGATAACAGATGTTACCTAGCTTATACCAACATTACATGATGTAGAGTGAGATATAATAATAATAATAATAATAATAATAATGACAATTGCTGATGCAATCAGATTTGGTTCATGCAACATGCATGACCAGATGATCTCTTTCTTAACTTGAAAGATATTGTTGTTGTCATTTCCTCAGGAAATAAGGAAAACAGAAACGAAACCTTCGTACAACAGAAGAACAACAAGTCCATAACATTTCAAAGACCCCAGTCCAGTAATCTTTGACCAATATGGTCATCTCAGTTTGTCTGGTAGTAACTCCAGTCTGGAGGTGTCTACCACGGCCTCCAGACGGCGCTGTTGACTGGACTCTTCTCTTTGGTGATGCTGGTCTGGACTGTGGAGCTCAGAAGAGAGAAGTCAGCCTCTCTCAGGTTGTTATCAGGGAGACTGCAGCTTGTTGATGTGGTTCAGCAGTCTCCTGCTGGTGATTTCTGCTGGAGCCGTCTCAGGACACAAACTGTCATCTCCAGGATGTCTTTTCTCCAGCTGGAGTCTGGCTGCTGTTGGGAACTCTGGACTCAGGAGAGACTTGAGCTGCTCAATGCTGCTGTTGATTCGCTCTCTGCGTAACTTCTCCACCAGAGGCTTTCTGAGCTGCAGAAGAAGAAAAATAGTAATAATCTTATTCTGGAGTGAAAGTTGTAGATCAAAGACAATGTCTCATTGACAAATTTATAAGTTTCTTGAATCTTTAATTTACCTTGTGGGTCAGAGTCAGATGCTCCTGAGAATGGTCATTGCTGCAGTGATTGAGGTGCCATGTCTGGATCTCTGTGCTGTAGAGTCTCTGAGAGAGAATCTGATCTCTGCTGGCTTATCACCTCCTATTTATAGTACCATCTCCATATGAATGTGTGGGTCTTGGTTTGACTGGAGTTTCTCACATCTCAGCAATCAGAGAGTTGGTGAGACAATAAATGGTGCCACACTCCAATGGTTTATTGATTGAGGACAATGGTTAGATCTCTGGGGAACAGGTGACTGGGGGGGGGAGGGAGAGAAACTCACAGATCTGTGTGAGTATGGGAAAGTGGTGACCCTGTAGAGAGAGCAGATCTGCTGCTGGTGGGATCAATGACTTTGACTGAGCACACGCTTCATGATGTCATCACACACGTGAGACACTGACTAGGAGTTGCATCAGAGTAAAAGTACATTATAACTTACTGTTGCTAAATGAAAAGCAAGAGCCATGATGTAATTTATTTAATTTGCTCTTTAATAATCAATTCAATAAATGAATAAAGTTTTTTTTTTTCAATTTTCAGGTATTAAAAATAGTGGGATGCCTATATGTTTTTAAAAACTTGAGAACAACATCAGTTGCTGTCCAGATGTTTCCCAGTCTTCTGCCTGGTGTCTTTAGTCAGTGTGGGTAGAAAGTTGGTCCAGTTTCCACACTGACTCCTGAATGCTGTGGTCCATGAACAACAAAGGACTTTAAATGGAGCTTCAGTGGCAGATGTGGCTGTGTGTTGAGTAGACAGAGTCCGACGTCATCAGCCATCTGGAGGGAAAGAACACCATTGGCTGGCTCTGACTGTCTGTAAAATTTGAAATGTTGGTGAACACCATCATAAAGTATGAACAACAAGATTATCCTTATATTCATTTCCAACCATTGTCATACATTGTAACCTCCAGTAATAATTACTGACCATTAACTGGATCAAACCTAGCTCTCATGAGGGTGGGAGGTTTTCGGGGGGGCAGTGTTTCCTGAAGTGTTGCCAAATCCCTTGGAGAATGACTCTGCTGCTGGTGGATGGATGTCATTCACACTTAACTTTTCCTCCAGCGCTCCCACTACATCCGTCTACTAGCAGTAAAGAAGGAATGTGCATTCAGAAATGTTTTAATGATTGGACCAGATAAAATGATGTACACGGTTAAAATGTTTAATTCTGTCATTTCATTCTTCATTTGAACAGAGAATTCTTGGAAACATGAATATTTAGAAAGTATTTAAGATACAACACTAAAAGCTGATTAAATGATTAAATGATTAAAGTATGGGTTCTCAGTAGATGGAATAAACAATTTTATAAAATGTGTTGATGCTGATTTAAATATCGAGGAACATTTACAATCAGAGGCAAAATATAAAAAAAGTCTAAATTTGAGGAGCCAGAGTCTCTCTAGTCTCTGTCCTTCAGGGACAAGGTTGGATCTGTTGTCCCCAGGGCTCTGTGAGGGAGTCTCCTCTGGTTTCCCACACTCTGTCCTTTCATGCTTTCACTGGAGGAACAATAGAAGTGTGTCTTATTATGCATCACTTTACCATGTCGGACCTCTTTAAAGAGGACAAGGTTAACTTCAAACTTTTACTTTAAACACCTGAAACTTAGTATATGAAAATAATGGTCAAAAAAAATATCTTTGAAAGCTACATTTCATCATTGGTTTGACTTGACTTACTTCTATTAATGGCAATAACATTGATAATCTCTCCTAATGAAATATTATTACTGCACATTCCCATGCTAATTTATGACTCAGAAAACGTTATGGATAAACAATAACGTGTGTGTGAATTGTATCTTGATTGTCACTCAAATGAACGATGATGGAGAACTCTGTTATGGAGTAAAATAGAAAATATAGACTTTGAGAACACAACATTTTCAGCTGGCAGTATTTGTTTATTTACAAAGAACAAGAGCCACAAAGTATGAAGCTCCAACTAGACGGTGTATTATTGTTTATCCATAACGTTTCTGTAGCATAAATTTAAGCATGGGAATGTGCAGTAATAAATATTTCTCATTAGGAGAGATTATCAATGTTATGTGACCATATTAATATGAAGTAAG
>NC_045736.1:29507677-29507771 GCF_008692095.1 Etheostoma spectabile
ACAGAGACTAGAAGAGACTCTGGCTCCTCAAATTTAGACTTGTTTTATATTTTGCCTCTGATTGTAAATGTTCCTTAGATATTAAATCAGCATC
>NC_045736.1:29507781-29507892 GCF_008692095.1 Etheostoma spectabile
TATAAAATTGTTATTCCATCTACTGAGAACCCATACTTTAATCATTTAATCATTTAAATCAGCTTTTAGTGTTTGTATCTTAAATACTTTCTGAAATATTCATGTTTTCCA
>NC_045736.1:29507902-29508044 GCF_008692095.1 Etheostoma spectabile
TCTGTTCAAATGAATAGATGAAATGATCAGAATTAAAACATTTTACACCTGTACAGTCATTTTAATCTCGGTCCAATCATTTAAACATTTCTAGAATGCCACATTCCTCTTTACTGCTAGTAGACGGAGTGTGGAGCGCTGG
>NC_045736.1:29508180-29508314 GCF_008692095.1 Etheostoma spectabile
TAATGGTCAGTAATTATTACTGGAGGTTAACAATGTATGACAATGGTTGGAAAATGAACATATGAGAGGATAAATCTTGTTGTTCATACTTTATGATGGATTGTTCACCAACATTTCAAATTTTACAGACAGTC
>NC_045736.1:29508510-29508777 GCF_008692095.1 Etheostoma spectabile
GAAGACTGGGAAACATCTGGACAGCAAACTGATTGTTGTTCTCAAGTTTTTAAAAACATTATAGGCATCCCACTATTTTTAATACCTAAAATTGAAGAAAAAAAAAAAACTTTATTCATTTATTGAATTGATTATTAAAGAGCAAATTCAAAATAAATTACATCACTGGCTCTTGCTTTTCATTTAGCAACATGTAAGTTATAATGTACTTTTTACTCTGGATACAACTCCTAGTCAGTGTCTCACGTGTGTGATGACATCATGAAG
>NC_045736.1:29509181-29509340 GCF_008692095.1 Etheostoma spectabile
CAATGACCAATTCTCAGGAGCATCTGACTCTGACCCACAAGGTAAATTAAAGATTCAAAAACATTTATAAATTTGTCAATGAGACATTGTCTTTGATCATACTAACACTTCACTCCAGAATAAGATTATTAACGTATTTCTTCTTCTTTCTGCAGCTCA
>NC_045736.1:29509399-29509821 GCF_008692095.1 Etheostoma spectabile
AAGTCTCTCCTGAGTCCAGAGTTCCTCAAACAGCAGCCAGACTCCAAGCTGGAGAAAGTAGACATCCTGGAGATGACAGTTTGTGTCCTGAGACGGCTTCAGCAGTAGAATCAACAGCAGGGAAGACTGCTGAACCACATCAACAAGCTGCAGTCTTCCTCGGATACCACCGGAGAGAGGCTGACTCTCTCTTCTAGACTCCACAGTCCAGACCGGCATCAACCAAAGAGACAGTCCAGCTCAGACAGCGCCGCTGGAGTCCGTGGTAGACACTCCAACTGTGAGTTACTCCAACGAACTGAGATGACAGTATGGTCAAAGATTACTGGACTGGAGTCTTTGAAATGTTATGGACTTGTTCTTCTGCTGTTGTACAGAAGGTTCTGTTTTCTGTTTTCTTATTTCCTGAGGAAATGACAGCA
>NC_045736.1:29509831-29510989 GCF_008692095.1 Etheostoma spectabile
TCAAGTTAAGAAAGAGATCATCTGGTCATGCATGTTGCATGAAGCAAATCTGATTGAATCAGCAATTATTATTATTATTATATCTCACTCTACATCATGTAATGTTGGTATAAACTAAGGTAACATCTGTTATCTTTTGATTATTATTGATCATTTCGATCAGATACTTTAACTGTAGCTGCAGGACTTAAATAGGATGGATACGCAGCGAGATCAGTTCTTTCCACTTACTAGATCTCTACAGCACGAGATCCAGACATGGCACCTACAATCACTGCGCATGACCAATTTCTCAGAGCATCTGACTCAGACCCACAGAGGTAAAGTAAAGATTCAAAAACATTATAAAGTTGTCAGAGACCTTGTCTTTGATCATACCACACTTCCTCCAGAATAAGATTATTAACGTATTTCGTTCTTTCTTCTGCCGCTCAGAAAGCCTCTGGTGGAGAAGTTACGCAGAGAGCGCATCAACAGGCAGCATTGAGCAGCTCAATGCTCCTCCTGAGTCCAGCAGTTCACTCAAACAGCGCCAGACTCCAAGCTGGAGAAATAGACATCCTTGATGATGACAGTTTGGTCCTGACACGGCTTCAGCATGAATCAACAGCAGTGGAATACTGCTGAACACATAACAAGCTGCATTCCTTCCTCGGATACCACCGGAGAGAGGCTGACTTCCTCTCTTCTAGCTCCACAGTCCAGACCGCATCAACCAAAGAGACAGTCCCGCTCAACAGCGGCCGCGGATCCCGTGGTAGACACCTCCAACTTGAGTTACTCCAACGACACTGAGATGACAGTATGGTCAAAGATTACTGGACTGGAGGTCTTTGGAAATGTTGATGTACTTGTTTCCTCTGCTGTTGTACAGAAGGTTCTGTTTTCTGTTTCGTATTTCCTGAGGAAATGACAGCGCCAACAATACTTTCAAGTTAAGTAAAGAGATCATCTGTCATGCATGTTTTGCATAAGCACATCTGATTGATCGCAACTATTTTATTATTATCTCACTCACATCATGTAATGTTGTTTTATAACTAAGGTAAACATCTGTTATCTTTTGATTATTATTGATCATTTCGAAGATACTTTACTGTCCTTTTTATGGCCATGATTGTCACCATGGACTTCCCTCACTTTATCTCTCCGCTACTC
>NC_045736.1:29511014-29511165 GCF_008692095.1 Etheostoma spectabile
ATTACTCAGAACTGATCTGTTGTTAGATCCAAATGTTTATCTTTTTTCTAAAAGGTTTTCTAATTAATGTCACAATTTTCCTGTGATACTTTAATGACTCCCTCCATGTCATGTGATGACAGATGGAGATGTTTATTTCCTCTTGAGAGGT
>NC_045736.1:29511381-29512501 GCF_008692095.1 Etheostoma spectabile
ACCTGTTGTAAGGTCAGATTTACAAATTTTGTCTTTTGTTCACTAAGTGAAAATGTTTGACCAATCAGGGTAAAAAAGAAAAAACTGAGAACTGTGTCCTCAAATATTATAAATAGTTTGTCGTAAATTGTTTTGTGTTTATAAAGACACCGTTTTGTCCTTTACTCTCTCGAGTACAGTGTTTCTTGTAGAACTCTACACGTGTTTGTTGTTATGTATATCCCCTCTAGTTGGAGCCTTCCATACTTTGTGGCTCTTGTTCCTTTGTTAAATAAACAAATACTGCCAGCTGAAAAGGTTGTGTTCTCAAAGTCTATGATTTATATTTTTACTCCATTACAGAGTCTCACATCATCGTTCTTATTTGAGTGACAATCAAGATACAATTCAGCACACACGTTATTGTTTATCCAATAACGTTTTCGGTAGCCTAAATCGGCATGGGAATGTGCATTATTCAATATTCGTGATTAGGAGAGATTATCACATGTTTGTGACTAATTTACTCGAAGTGAATAGTACCAAAGTTAAAGAAGCTTCAAAGATTTGGATGTACTTCAAGAATGTGGTTTTACAACTTATTTTCATATAAATTCGCCGTTGTTCTTAAAGAAATGTTCTGACGTAAGCCCATTGTCCTCTTTAAAGAGGTCCGACTGGTAAAGGATGACATTAAGAACACACTTTATGTTCTCCAGGAAAGCCAGTGAAAGGACAGAGTGGTGGGAAACCAGGGAGACCCATCACAGAGCCTGGGGGACAACAGATCAGCAACTTTGCCTGAAGGGACAGAGAAAGCTCTAAGAGACTCGGGTCCTCAAATTTAGACTTGTTTTATATTTTGACCCCGATGATAAATGTTCCTTAGATATGTAAGCAGCACACCACATTTTTACTAATTGTATCTCATCTACTGAGGAACCCCTAATTTTTAATCACTCAGTTTGAAAACATGTTCATGTCAGGTACTCTATGTAACGTATGGAAGAATGTGTTTGACTGGTGTGATGTTGAAAAAATTCTAATTACTTTATTATTATTATTATTCCCCTTTCTTGCAACTTGACTAGTTCCTCATCTTTTAACCTATAATAATCATGTCTGCTGTTACTTTTAGTGT
>NC_045736.1:29512511-29512642 GCF_008692095.1 Etheostoma spectabile
AATACTTTCTGAAATATTCATGTTTCCATGAAATATTCTCTGTTCAAATGAATAGATGAAATGATCGGAATTAAAACATTTTACACCTGTACAGTCATTTGAATCTATGTCCAATCCTCCACACATTTCTA
>NC_045736.1:29512667-29514783 GCF_008692095.1 Etheostoma spectabile
TGGGAGGTTTCGGTTAGGGGCCGGGGGAGAGTGCCGCTGTTCCTGACGTGTGGCCAATGCCTTTGAGAATACTCTGCTGCTGGTTGGATGGTATGTGCATTAATCGTAACTCTTTGCCTCCGCGCTCCCACCTCCTTCTCACCTAGCAGTTAAAGAGGATGCCCTCATGAGAGCTGAAGATTTGATCCAGTTAATGGTCAGTAATTATTACTGGAGGTTCAAAATGTATGACAATGGTTGTAAAATGAAAATATGAGAAGATAAATTATGCTGTTGATACTTTATGATGGATTGTTCACCAACATTTCAAATTTTACAGACAAGTCAGACAGCCACATGGGGTTCTTTTTTCCTCCAGTGGCTTGATGACGTCAGGCTCTGATTCTACTACACACCACAGAGCCACCGCATCTTGTCACTGAACTCATTTAAGAAGTCCTTTTGTTGCTTTATAGTACCCCATGCACTTCAAGAGTCATAGTGTGGAAACCTGGAGACCAACTTTCTACCACCACTGATTCGAAAGACACCAGGCAGAACGAACTGATGAACAGCATGGACAGCCCACTGATCGTTGTTCTCAAGGTTTAAAAACAATTATCGCATCCCACTATTTTTAATATCTGATAAAATTGAAATAATAAAAAAAACTTTATTCATTTATTAAATTGATTGTTAAAGAGCAAATTGAAAATAAATTACATCAATGGCTCCTGCTTTTCATTTAGCAACATGTAAGTTATAATGTACTTTTTACTCTAGATGCAACTCGTACACCGACACACAAAAGCCGCTTGAGAGTTTACGACCACAGCAACCAGCTCTCAGCGTTTTGCATCCTTTGAGTAAGAACAGCTACGTGTGTGAAGGAAGAGAGAATCAGAACGGACGTAGAGACAGGTAGAGTCAACGGTTAGTTTGGCAGCCTGACTCAGAACAGGTCAATAAAATACTACTACTACTATTCAGTTTCAGTTTTCTAGACAACTCTTAGAAGAAGCCATGGTGCTGAGTGTTTGGGCAAGGTCAGATGAGTCAGGGCATTTAAAACCTTAAGATTGACATCACTGGTCTTTCCAGATGATGATTGAGAACAATCCATGACACTGTCAGGTCCGCTTTCCAAAGGGGGCGGTGCATGCTAGAAACTCTGCAGGGTGCCCAAACTTTGACAACATTTTTTTCTGTTTTTGAAAGTGTAAATGATGAAAAAAATCTTCTTCTTTTTGTGACATATTATACAAATGTCTAATATGTCATTTGATGCCTTTTGGAGATTTTTTCATCTTTCTTGGCTTCTTCATGCACAATAATACAAATTTTTACTGGGGTGCCCAAACTTTCTAACCCCACTGTAATTAATGTTATGGAGAAAACACAAGACTTTTACCCAGCACATGGAGGGGCAACTTACTAATGTACGCATGCAACTTACTAATGCATGCGTGCAATTAATAATAATTTGTTATTAGTCCCAATGGGAAATTACGGCACTACACTCTGTGTACAACTTTTTTTTGTAGTACTCACCACAGGCCTGAAATACACACACATCTCAGGACCTATACATGCACTATACATGGAGAGATGTCAGAGTGAGTGGGCTGCCAGCTGAACCAGCGCCGTGACATCAGGGGGGGTTCGGTGCCTTGCTCAAGGGCACCTAGCAGTGCCCAGGAGGTGAACTGGCCACCTCCAGCCACCAATCCACACTCCCAACTTTTTGGGTCCATACGGGGATTTGAATCAGTGACCCTGCGGTTCCAAACCCAACTCCCTATGGACTGAGCTACTGCCACCCCAATTACTGCTGCTTGAATGCAACTTTCTGATGGTTGAGTGAGACTTACTAATGCGTGCGTGCAAATTACTGATATACTTGTGTGACTTACTATGCACGAGTGTGACTTATAGATGCATTAGTGAAAGTACACACAAAATACAAAAAATAGATGCAAAACAATCACAGAGATGCAAAAAGACCACCAAATGAGCACAAGGTTGACAACCAAAACAGAATATAGTCATACTCTGTAACATCAAAACACCGTCAGCTGATTTCTGACATTAAGAAAATTGTTTTCTGTCTGGAATGTTGTGTTTGCATTTAAAAATG
>NC_045736.1:29514808-29519478 GCF_008692095.1 Etheostoma spectabile
GAGATGTTATCTAACGCTAACTTTTGATGAATGTAGGAGACATCTGCAGACCCAAACAGACAAAGAATAGTAACATGAATGTTTTCTGAAAAGAGAAACAAGAAGTCATGTTATGGAAGATTAATGAAGGTAAAGATGATGTTTCTGTCTGTTAGTGTCTCTCCTTAAAAGCATCATAACCATCCAACATGTAGAAGTTAACACATTATTTTAACATCATAATGCTGCATATCTTTCAAATTTATCCATTCCACTTTAACACAAGCTGCAATCCAAGACTATAGACTTTAGTCTTCATAAAGAGTCGATAGCATATGAAAACTGAGGTTCTGGTTCTTGACCCTGCTGGTGTTGAATATAAGCACACAGCAGCTTTTACACGTTTCTGAAAAATGTATATTTATAACTCCAGGAATTGTGGCATCACCTGTTATGTTTCTGTATTTCCCACCTTCTCAGGACTTTAGATGTGTCAATAAAGTCATATTTCTGGTTCATGTGGTATAAAGCCTGTACTCAGAGGGAGACGGTTGGACGGCCTCACACTTAATCTCTCACTTTACACAAAGCCGCTTTAGAGTTTTACGACCACAGCAAACCAAGCTCTCAGCGTTTTGCATCCAGTTTGAGAAAGAACAGACTACGTGTGTGAAGGAAGAGAAGATATCAGAACGGACGTAGAGACAGTAGGAGTTCAATTCATAACGGAGGAGAAAACACATTTTAAAAATTACATTTCATTTACATTTCAGCCAGGAAACAGGTGTTTATGTCCTGGAGAAAACAAGACTTTCACCACGAAAAAGTACAAACTAAATGTCTGAAAGTACACACTAAATGTCCGAAAGTATGATATTATAATATGTTATCTGCAGTTGAGCCTTTGAAAGATAAAGTGGGCGTGTATTATATTATATTTTAATATTTTACAGTATAAAGGTCGAGGAGTTCTCAGACTTTTCTATCTCTCTCCTGTTTTTCAGGTAAATCTACTTTTTATTTTCTGTCTTTGAGACGTTAAAACTTCTCTGATTGGTTTAGATTCTGTTTCAGCTGTGAGAAAGAAACTTTTCACAAAGACCTTTTCATGTTGTTCATGTTTCTGTTTTCATATTCATGCTTTTAAATTTTTTTGCTTTTTCAGCAGTTCTTGCAACTTTTTTCACTGTTTTGGAGCATTTTTACAATGTTTCTGCGTATTTGGCGAATTTCTCTCTTTTTCCCAGTTCTTGTAGATTTATTCTGTTTTCTGAAGAACCTTAAAGTTAAATGAGTTTTGAAACATTAGGCGCATTTTTCAAACATCTGGGTTTTTTTTAGGCTTTTTTGTCACTTTAATTCTTTAGTTGTAGCATCTTTGTCTGTCTCTTTCTTAAGAAGTTATCAATGATGTAACTTGTCTGTTATGATCCATATGACCAGCACATGTTTGGTTTTTCTGTATAATCTTTGTAATGAAGTGTGTTATCATGTGATATTCCAGGTATTCCTCCTGCTGCTGACTCTAGAACTCATCTCTCTCCTGTCATTCAGGTAAATATACTTTATATTATTATTCTGTCTTTAACACATTTACATTCTGTATGATTATATCTTATTTTGGCTGCATCAGGACTTAGAAACTTTACTCTGACACAGAGCATTACTAATCTAACAACTTTTACATGATAATATAAGAGATGTAAGAGTAAAGTCTCTAACAGCTTTTATGTGATAATATAATATGTATTAGATATGTCAGAGTAAAGTCTCTAACAGCTTTTATATGATAACATAAGAGATGTTAGATATGTCAGAGTAAAGTATCTAACAGATTTTACATGAAAATATAAGAGATGTTAGATATGTCAGAGTAAAGTCTAACAGCTTTTATATGATAACATAAGAGATGTTAGATATGTCAGAGTAAAGTCTAACAGCTTTTATAACTCTGGGGTCTCCAGATAAACATGAAGATCTCGATCTTTGCCGGTGTTCTGCTGATCTCTGCTGCCGTGCTCTCTGATAAAGTGAAACACGATGTTGCTTGGTTTACTAACCAACACATCGCTGATGAGATGCATGAAAGCGACTGTGCCAACGTGATTAACGGCAGAGGAATAATGAAAGACAACGGTGGCTGTAAGTGGTCCAACACCTTCATCAAAGCGTCTTTGGACACTGTGACAGGCGTCTGTAAAACACCATTACTGAACCCTAAGAGTAATCTGCATCGAAGCACAGGGACCTTTACCCTTATTCACTGCGAACAGACGAAGGAAATGGCTCAAAAGAAAGCCAAGTCTCCCGACTGTGAGTACAAAGAAGGAGAAGTTAAAACGGAAAAGACGATTGTAATCGGATGTGATACAAAAGGCAATCCTATTCACTTTGAAGAGTTTGAACCTAAGTAATCCAAAGTAATCTATTACTACCTGATGAACCAGAGTAATCTATTACTACCTGATGTTTTTACTGCTGTCATGTTCAACATAAACTGTAATTGTTGACACATCATGCTTTTATTTTGACATTTAAACCACTTTTTGTTGCTTTTCTCATGTTTCCACATTTCCATTTACTCTGATATTTCTATTGTAAAACAGCGTTTTGCAAAAGTCACACGCTGTTTTCACTATGCTTTGCTCACCTGTTAAAAATTTAAATAAAGTTGGAAAACAAATAGCCTTTTGCTTACATTATTCACACATCACTTGTTAAAGGTTAATGTTATACATTCCCTTTTGTCTTGTCGTGTGTTTGGCATTAAAAGTTTGTAATTAATTATTATGTTCACTCATTCATAAAGTAGTCAGGTCAGGTAATAATGAATTATTCCACATGGTCATGTTCTTTAACCTCCAACTGTACCTCAGATTATATCTCAGCATCACTGGAAATAAGTCAGTAACAGTTATTTATAGGACATTCCACAGATAGTTAAAGATTTGGGATCATTAATCATAAACACTGTGTGTGTGTGTGTATTTTCTTGAGTTCAGTATATTTGTGGGGTCCGGACAGCTTTGTGCAGCCAAAACGTTGGACCCCAGAACTTTAAAGGGCTGTTTGAGGGTTAAGACTCGGTTTTAGGATTAGGGGTAGAATTAGGTTATGGTTGGTGTGAGTGAGGGTAGGGGGTAAGATAAGGCATTTAGTTGTCATGCTGACAAACATTGATGTTGAATGTTTGTGATAAACTGAAGTATGATGTCATAAGCGTGTCATTAAAAAGAATAAACCTGTAAAATAAGAAGAAAATAAATGTCTAAGTTCAACTCCGTTCAGTTTATTTAAGAAGAGGACATATCAAATTATCAAACAAATGATTATACACGGGTTAAAAATTCAGTAACCAATTAGGCTGAGGGTGCTGAAAATGAAAGTGACTGGTGGATTTAAGACAAAAACTAAGAATTTCTTGAATGAATCAAATTTGAACATGTCAGTAGCTTGTTGTTCTTGACATTGTTAGGTAATTTCCTATCCTGGCCTGGGACACATACGGTTTAATAAAAGCACTTATTGGACTTTAACTTATCATTGCACTTACAATAACGAGCGTAGATGTCCTCAATTTAGATCATCCTGTACGTCTCATCTCCAGTTTTCCCTGCATCCACTGTGTGTGTGTGTGTGTGTGTGTGTGTGTGTGTGTGTGTGTGTGTGTGTGTGTGTGTGTCAGTTGCGGGGGGAACTGAGCGGCCCCGACCGCTGCAGAGAGCCGACAGTATTGAGACAGCAGTCGCTTTCAGCAGCTTCAGAGTGAAAATTGTTACAGCGTACATTAATGTTAAAGTGTATACAGGTTGGGAGGACAGTAAGAAATGTCTTTTGCCGTACGTTTTGTTGGTGAACGTGAGATATTCAAGTTACACGCGTCTCGCCTTTATATCTGAATCGAGGAATTGAATTTGGCGACGTATGTGTGACGTCAACCCCTTCTCACTTCCGCTTGGTCATTAGCTCTCAGAGTCACATACTGATACACAGTCTCGCACATGGGACTGCTGGGATTGGTTGAAGTTGCATGAAACTCTGGTTATTGGTCAAATGTGGGGAACAATTGCGGCGATTGGTTCAAATTGCAGGTCAAACCAAAGCCGCGGCGATTAGTTGAATTGGCGCGAATCGCAACTTTGCGAAATCCTGAAGGGACTGTTTTAATGTTTGCTGCAAATATGAACTAAATCAACTGACATAACAACATAATCCCAACGTCTCCTGGACATTTTCCCCGCAGAAAGCTGCTACCAACCAGGCTAAAGCTAATACAGTGGGGTTCAAAAGTTTGGGCACACCAGGTAAAAATTTGTATTAATGTGCATAAAGAAGCCAAGAAAAGATGGAAAAAATCTCCAAAAGGCTCAAATGACAGTTAGACATTCGTATATGAGTCAGAAAATGTAAGATTTTTTTTCATCATTTACACTTTCAAAATACAGAAAACAAAAAAATATCGTCTGCAGAAGTTCGGCACCCTGCGAGTTATACCTTCTACGCCCCCCCCCCCCCCCCCTTTGGCAAGTATCACAGCTTGGAAACGCTTCTTGTAGCCAGCCAAGAGTATTTAATTCTTGTTTGAGTTATTCCACCCATTCTCCTTCCCGTCTCCAGTTCTTTGAGATTCCTGGGCTGTCTGTCACGCACTGCTCTTTTAAGGTCCATCCATAAATTTTGTTGAGGTCAGG
>NC_045736.1:29519488-29519627 GCF_008692095.1 Etheostoma spectabile
GGCCATGGCAAAACCTTCAGTTTACACCTCTTGTTGTAATCCACTGTGGATTTTGAGGTGTGTTTAGGATCATCATCCATTTGTAGAAGCCATCCTCTCTTTCACTTTAGCATTTTCACAGAGGGCATCAAGTTAGCGT
>NC_045736.1:29519637-29519764 GCF_008692095.1 Etheostoma spectabile
CTGAAATTTTATTGAATCCATTTTTCCTCCTACTCATGAAATGTTCCCTGTGCCACTGGCTGCAATGCAACCCCAAAGCTTGATTGATCCCCCCTATGCTTAACAGTTGGACAGAGGTTCTTTTCAT